>NC_007090.3:886791-909291 GCF_000004695.1 Dictyostelium discoideum AX4 | reverse complement strand
ACTCTTTGTATGCTCAACAAAGAATTCATGTGAAATTTTGTATTGCTCTGGTGGTTGGAATACACTGAAATCAACCAAGTAAACCTCTCTTCTTCTCTTTGATAAAAATACACTAATTACCAATTCCAATCCTAATAATGACAAGAATGCCAATGTTATTATAATGTAAATATTGGTTGGATCTTGATTTGACATCTCTTCCAATACCATGGTTTGAAATTTATCGAAAATGTCAATTAATATAGCACTATTATTATAGAGGTAAATGAAATTTATTATAACCAATGGTGTTAATCCTAATACCATAGTACGGAATGTATTATTTCTCCATATTGAATATCCACGTCCAACCTCTTCCATATCTGCATCTCTATCTGGATAATAATATGATTTAACTTCCTCTTCAACTCTTGGTGTTGCTTGAGTAGTTTTCTTTTCTTCTACCATTTTTTTTTTTTTTTTTTTTTTTTTTTTTTTTTTTTTTTTTTTTTATTACTATTAACTATTAACTATTATTATTATTTTTTTTTTTATTATATTATTATTATTACAAAATTTAATGTTATTATATTTTATATATATATTTATTATATATAAGAAAATAAATAAATAAAAAAAAAAATAAATAAATAAAAATAAAAAATAAAAAAAGTAAAGTGTGGTTAAAATATCAAACAAATAAAAAATTTTAAAAAAAAAAAAAATTAAAAATAAAAAAAAAAAAAAAAAAAATGAAATTTAAAAAAAAAAAAAAAAAAACGAATCAGGTTGGAGTCATCCTTCCATTTGAATGCCCAACCGCAATAGGAATTGGATAGTGTGAGTATATTAATTTTTTTTTTTTTAAATTTTTTTTTTTTTTTAATTTTTTTTTTTAAAATTTTTTTTTTTGCAACACAAAAAACATCAACATCACGTTATAATAATATATAATTATCCATAATACTTACATTGCAAAAAAAAAATTAATGGGTTATCGGGTTAGAAGGTAAAACTAAAAAAAAAAAAAAATAAAAAAAAAAAAATAAAAACAAAAAAAAAAAAAAAAAAAAAAAATAAGAAAAATAAATTTACAAGATAAAAAAAAAAAAAAAAAAAAAAAATTAATTAAAAATACATATTATAAATAATTTTTTATTTTTATTTTTTATTTTTTTTTTTATATTTTATTTTTTTTTTTATTTTTTTTTTTTTGCTTTTGTTAAAATAGATTTAAAAATAAATTTAAAAATAAAATAAAAAGAAATCTTAAAAAAAAAAAATTATTATTTTTTCCACTCTCCAAATCTTTAAAAATATCTTTGAAAAATAATTAATTTTTTTTTTTTTTTCAATCACATCCAAATTTTCATTTTATTTTATTTTTCATTTTTTTTTTTTTTTTTTTTTTTAAAAAAAACAATGATTTAATTTTATTTATTTTCAATTCAAAAATACACAACGATATAAAATAAAATAAAAAATAAATAAATATAACCATTCTAATAAAAAAAAATTCAAAAATCATTCAATCATTTTTTTTATATCATTTTGTTTATTTCTGGTTGTTTTATTTTTATACTAAATTTGGATTTTTTTATTTATTTTTTTAATTTTTTTTCCCATAAATATTTTTTTATTTTTATTTTTTTTATAAATTTTTTATTTTTTTTAATTTTATTTTTTTTAATTTTATTTTTTTATAATTTTCATTCTTTTTTTTTTTTTTTTTTTTTTTTTTGACACATTATTTCTTTTGGAGAAGATGTGTCCCTTGCTAATTTTATTATATTAATTACAGCAGCCTTATTAGTTTCGTCCTACACAAACCACCTGTTTTTAGGCTGAAAATAATATGATAAAATTAGCAGGCTGTAATTAATATGGTAAAATTAGCAAGGGAAAAAAAAAAAAAAAAAGGAAATTCAAAGTCATCTATAAATACATCATCAGATTCACCATTTCTTTCATTTGATCACAAGATGTATAGATAATGTTTCACAGGTTTAGGACCATTAGATAATTAAAACTTAGGTTTAGCTCCATTCTATCAAATGGGTACATTTGTTTGTATTGATTCAAATAACAATGATAAATTCACGAAAAACCTAAAGCGATATCGTGGTAAATCAGATGTATCAATTACATTAACCAACAGTGTAGATAATCTCTTTGTCAATAATAGTTGTAAATATTGTTTAACATTGACTGGAACTGACGTCAATCCAGGTTTCATAGTATAAACACTCCATATTGGTCAAACATTATTATCAGGTTCTGTAGAAATTAGTTACGTCACCAAATTGAATATCTTGTCACAGATGAAAATGGTAAATACCCACATTAAAAGATCATGTACCAGGATCATATTATGTTCAAATGGTTATTCCAGATTATTGTAAACAAGTTAATCAGAAGACTATACATTCAGTTCAGATGATGTCGAATCAATTCAAGCAATTCAAAAATTGGAATCCAATTGATTTTATAAATGATTGGATGAGCTGTTTGTCTGTCTGTTGGTCAATTCAAAGGTACCATTTTAAATATTGGTTTGAAAAGTAAATCACTCTCTAGAACGGAAGTGGTATACTCTAGAAGGACTTTATTTATTTATTATTTTCTTTTTTATTATAATTTTATCTTGACAATTGTATTTTAATATATTGTTGAGTGAATCATCATAAAAACTGAAATTAATAAAATTTAAAGAGAATAATTATTAATATATAATATACTAATTTAAAAATATAATTTCTGATAAAACTAATTTTGAAATTAATAATTGTAATAATGAAAATGAAGTTTAATTGCACAATAATGGTTCAATTCTATTAATAAAAAAAGGTGATTTAAATCTTGTTTTTTTTTTTTTATTTTTTTTTTTTTTTACTTTTTTAATTTTTTTGTGTCAAATTAGAAAATAAAACAAATGAAGTGTTTTTTTATTATCATGCTGTGGGTTATAAAACACCTTACAAATCTTTTTTTTATTATTTTATAATCATTATTATTAAAAAAAAAAAGTTTTTTTTTTGATTGGGTGAGATAAAAATAGTATATGGGAAAAAAAAAATTAAAAAAAAAAAAAAAAAAAATTATTTTACAAGGAATGAGTTTTTAATAATAAAAATAATAATGAAAATTATAAATTAACCCTTCTTTGGGTGGGTAAAAAGTTGTTTTTTTTAATTTATAAAAATTAAAAAGTGGGTGGAGGTGGGAGTGAATGTGATTTTTTGTGATTTAACACTCATCTAAAAAAAAATATTTAATGTGAATTTGCTTCATTATCAACAGTTGGCTATATTTGTAAATACCCAATAATTAAAAATTACAATTTTCAAATCATTTGTTTCTAATAATAATAATGATAAAAATTAAAAAAAATATATATTTTTTTTTAATAATTAAATTATTTTATTATCAAAGTAAAACAAAAAGTATAAAAAGACTAATTTTTTGAAATTAAAATTTATTATTCAAATTCTTTTTTATTTTTGTAGTAAAAATTTACATATTTTAATATTACAATGTTAACTAATAATGAAATTTATCAAGAAGTTCAAAAATTTGCCAAGGGTTATGACTTAAATCAAGATGGCGTATTAACTTCACAAGAAATATATTATTCACTTCTAAAAAGTAAAATATTGAAAAACCCACTACAAAAGATTATTGACATTAATAAAATTATACTAACAGTTTTTATTATTAAATTTTAAAAAAAGAAATGAATGGCAATTCTTATGAGGCATCAAAAGCAACTGGTGTTTTATGTTCAACAATTGATATAAACAAAGATGGTAAATTCAGTTATCATGAAATTGCTAAATATTGTGCTGACAATGCAAAAAAACTAATTGAACAAAATGCTGATATTGCTGCATTGGCTGATGTTGAAGCTTTTTTATTAAGATTTGATAAAGGTAAAAATAGATCTTATATAATAATATTATACTTTATTTAAAATAAGATTAATGTGATTTTAAATATATTGAAATTTACTTTTTTTTTTTTTTTAATAAATAATAAAAGATAAGGATAGAAAATTAAACAAAACAGAATTTGTTGAATACTTCAAAGGAGGAACAGATACCCCATACTCTGATCGTGATTATGTTCTTAAAATTATTGATTTGGATAAAGATGGATGTGTTTCCGCAAATGAATTACAAGAAGTAAGTTATATCATTGTTTTTTTTTTTTTTTTTTTTTTTTTTTTTTTTAAATTTTAATTATAAAAAGTATTAATTTTTTATTTTTTTCTATTTTTAATCCTTTTTTTAGTGGTTCAAAAAAAAAAGAATTGATTATGCAAGCCGTCCACATTGTTAAAAAACTTGGGACATAATACCACATTAATCTTTTTTTTAAGGTTTGGTACATAAAAAAAAAAAAATTAAATAAATATTCAATTTCCATTATCCAAAATCTAAAATCATTTTTTGTTTTTTTTTTATTAAAAAATTAAAATAAATATTAATAAATACATTGTTAATAAATATTAATATCGTAATAATAATTTGATGTAAATATTATTTATTATTATTGTATAATTTTATCACAAATTTACTATTATTTTATATTGTTATTATATATTATTATATTTTTTTTTTTTTTTTTTTTCTCGTTAAACTTTTTTTTAATCCTGTTACTTCTCAGCATTTTTAACCATCAGAGTTTGATTTTTCCCATACACTTCTCTTATAAAAACAATAAAAAAATAATTTTTTTTTTTTTTTTTTTATGACATATGATATATTATTTCTTTTGGAGAAGATGTATCCCTTTCTAATTTTATTATATTAATTACAGCAGGTTTAATAGTTTCAGCCCACACATACCACCTGTTTTAAGGCTTAAAATAATATGATAAAATTAGCAGGCTGTAATAAATTTGATAAAATTAGCATTGAAAAAAAAAAAAAAAAAAAAAAAAAAAAAAAAAAAAAAAAAATTCAAAGTGATCTTTGAATACATCATCAGATTCACCATTTCTTTCACTTTATCACATTATTTAGAAATCATTTTATTAATTATAATTATAATAATAACCATCTCAAATTTATAAAATCAACAAAAAGAATTAATAGTAATAATAATTATAAAATTCATAGCATTAATTAAGAAAAAACCTGAAGTGGTATTGGGGTAAATCAGATGTATCAATTACATAAACCAACAGTGTAGATAATCTCTTTGTTAATAATGGTTGTAACCATTGTATGACATTTACCGGACGACCACAAACAATTGATAGAACTGATGTCAACACGGGGAAAAAAAAAGCTAACAAAATAAAATAAAATTAATTAAAAATTTAAAAAATTTATAAATGTCATTTTTCATATTAATTCTTTTTTTATTATTTAATGATAATTTTATATTAACATGTGATATATTATTAATTAATATTTAATATTAATTTGTTAAAAATTTTATTAAATTATAATTTCTCTTTTTAAAAAGTGAGAAATTACATGTCATAAAATATCTCAAAAAATAATGAATGTTCTAAAAAAATTTTTTCCCGTGAATCCAGGTTTCATAGTATAAACACTCCTAATGATCTATAAGAATAACAATGTGATAAAACATTATTATCAGGTTGTGTACAAATCAGTTACATCACCAAATTGAATATCTTGCCACAGATGAGAATGATACACATTAAAAGATCAAGTAGCAGGATCATATTATGTTCAAATAGTTATTCCAGATTATTGTAAACAAGTTAGTCTAAAGAAGACTACACGGATGATGTCAAATCAATTCAATAAATTCAAAAATGAATCCAATTGATTTTATAAATGATTGGATGAGGTATCTGTCTGTCCCATGCCAAAATTAATATCGTAATTTTCAGGACCAATATTAATTTTTTGCAGACATAGGTATCATGCTAATTTTATCTCATTAATTTCGGCTACCTTGTTAATTTTGGTATTCATAGACCATCTATTTTTAGGCTGATATTTTCGTCTGTATGTCTGGTCAATTCAAAGGTACCATTTTAAATATTATAATTTATTTTATTTATTTTATTCAGTTTTAATTTTTATTTATTTATTTTATTTTTTATAATTATAATTTTTTTTAATATATTGTCTAATCATCATAAAAACTAAAAATAATAAAATTTTAATTTTTATTTTATACTATTTAAAATGTTAACAGTTATCGCTAAAATCGAATGATTAAAATAATTTACTGATTTCTTGAGAGTATAAATAATTTTAATAAAATTAATTTTGGAAATAATTATTGTGGCAAAGTTCTATTGGTTTTTTTACAACCCCACTATTTTCTAAATCTCCCCAATAATGGTTCAATTAATAATTATTTTATTTTTAATTTTTTTTTTTTTTTTTTTTTTTTTTTACATTTCAAAAAAATTAATAAACAGTTGGATAATATAAATGGCTATGTCAGAATATTTACCACTAATTTTTATTTTTATTATTTATTAAAATTAAAAAAAATGGGGTGGGGGAATGTGATTTTTTGTGATTTAACACAGACTTTCAAAAAAAAAAAATTTAATGACTGAACTTGCTTCATTATCAACAGTTGGTTATATTTGTAAACACCCAATTTTCAAATAATCAAATTGTTTCTAAAAATTATTATTATTATTTTTTTTTAATAAATTAATTATTTTATTATCACAAATCAATAAAAAAAGTATAAAAAGACTAATATTTTGAAATTAAAATTTTATTATTCAAATTCTCTTTTATTTTTGTACAAAGTAGTAAAAATTTACATATTTTTAAAATTACAATGAGCACTTGTGGTGATAATAGTAAAATTTTTCAAGATATTCAAAATTTTATCCAAGATTATGACTTAAATAAGGATTACAGTGTAACTTCATCTGAAATATATCAATCATTTTTAAAAAGTAAAATATTGAAAAAAACCACAACAAAAGAATATCGACATTAATAAAATTATACTAACATTTTTTTTATTATAAAATATTAAAAAAGAAATGAATGGTGATAGTTTAAAGGCATCACAGGCAGCTGGTGTTTTATGTTCAACAGTTGATATGGACAATGATGGTAAATTCAGTTATTATGAAATTTCTAAATATTGTGCAGACCAGGCAAAAAAACAAATTGAACAAAATGCTGAGACTGCTGCATTGGCTGATGTCGAAGCATTGTTATTAAGACTTGATAAAGGTAAAAAAGATCTTTTATAATAATATTTTACTTTATTAAAATTAAGATTAACGTAATTTTAAATATATATACTAAAATTAACTTTTTTTTTTTTTTTTTATTTTTAAGATAAGGATAAAAAATTAAACAAAACAGAATTTGTTAAATTCTTTAAAGAACAGGGCTATAATCCATACTCTGACCCTGATTATGTTCTTAAAATTATTGATTTGGATAAAGATGGATATGTTTCCGCAAGTGAATTACAAGAAGTAAGTTATAACGTTGTTTTTTGTTTTTTTTAATATCAACTTTTAAAAGTATTAATTGTTTTTTTTTTATTTTTAATTCTTTTTTTATAGTGGTTCAAACAAAAAAGATTGGCTTATGCAAGAGGTCCAATTTGTTAAATTCTCTTGGGACAAAATACCACATTAATCTTATTTTTTAAGGTTTTTAAATTTGGTACAAAAAAATAAAAATTAAATAAATATTCAATTTCCATTGTCCAAAATCCAAATTCTATATTTTTTTTAATTTTTATTTATTTTTTTATTAAATTTTAAATAAATATTAATATCGTAATAGTAATTTGATGTAATTATTATTTTTATTGATAAAATTATTGTTTAATTTTATCACAAATTTACTAGAATGATGAATTTTATTAAATCGGTTAATGGTAATAATAATAATAATAATTTTTTTTTTTTTTTTTTTTTTTTTTTTTTTTTTCTTGTAAAACTTCTTTTATTACAAGCAGATATAATAATAATAATAATAATAATAATAAGCATCTCAAATATATAAAATCAATAAAATGAATTTATAATAATAATAATAATAATAAAATTCATAGCAATAATTATAGTAAAAATACCGATGATAAGAATAATTATAATTAATTTGAAGATGTTCCACTTGGTGGTGATTGTGAATCAACAATTCCAGATCAATTTAAACCAGCCTATAAATACATCATCAGATTTGCCACTCCTTTCACTTGATCACAAGATGTATAAACCAATTTTCACAGGTTTAGGTCCATTATAAAATCAAAACATAGGTTTAGCTCCATTCTATCAAATGGGTACATTGTTTGGATTAGTTCAAATAACAAATTAATATCGTAATATTATATTTTATTTTAATTATTTAACTTTGATAATTTTATTTATTTTATTTAATTTTAATTTTTATTATTTTCTTTTTTTTTTCTTTTATATAATATAATATATTTTTTAATCATCATAAAAGCTGAAAATAATAAAATTTTTAATTTTTATTTTATACTATTTAAAATGTGTTGACAGTTATCGCTAAAAGAGAATAATTAAATAATATACTAATTTCTTAAGAGTATAAATAATTTCTAATAAAACTAATTTTGGAAATAAAAAATTATAATGAAAATTAAATTATTAATTTTTTTTAAACGAAGTTCTATACAACCCCACTATTTTCTAAATCTCCCAATAATGTTTCAATTAAATTTATAATAATTGTTTTATTTTTAATTTTTTTTTTTTTTTTTTTTTTTTTTTTTTTTTTTTTTTTTTTAACATTTAAAAAAATTAATGAACAGGTGGATAATATAAATGGTTAAGTCAGAATATTTACCTCTAATTTTTATTTAATTATTAATAAATAATTATTAATTATTAATTAAAAAAAAAGGGGGGGGGGGAGAATGTGATTTTTTTGTGATTTAACACAGACTTTCAAAAAAAAAAAAAATTTAATGTGTGAACTCGCTTCATTCTCAAATCAACAGTTATATTTGTAAACACCCAATTTAAATTAAAAAAAAATAAAAAAAATTATTATTATTATTATTATTTTTAATTAAATTATTTTATTATCACAGGTCAATAAAAAAAAAAAAAGTATTAAATGACTAATTTTTTGAAATTAAAATTTTATTTTTCAAATTCTCTTTTATCTTTGTGGTAAATATTTACATATTTTTAAATTACAATGAGTACTAATAGTGATAATGATAAAATTTTTCAAGAAGTTCAAAAATTTGTCAAAAACTATGACTTAAATAAGGATGGCAGTGTAACTTCATTTGATATATATCGATCATTTTTAAAAAGTAAAGTATTGAAAAAAAACCACAACAAAAGAATATTGGATTAATATAATTATACTAACAGTTTTTATTATTAAATATTAAAAAAGAAATGGACGGTGATATTTTTAAGGCATCACAGGCAGCTGGTGTTTTGTGTTCAACAGTTGATATGGACCATGATGGTAAATTCACATATCAAGAAATTGCTAAGTATTGTGCAGACGAGGCAAAAAAAAATGTTGAACAAAATGCTGAGATTGCTGCATTGGCTGATGTTGAAGCTATGTTATTAAGATTTGATAAAGGTATAAAAGATCTTTAATAATATTTTACTTTATTAATATAGGATTAATGTGATTTATATATACTAAAATTTACTTTTTTTTTTTTTTTTATTATTTTTTTTTTTAAAAAATAATAAAAGATAAGGATAAAAAATTAACCAAAACAGAATTTGTTGAATACTTTAAGGGAAATGGCCATACTCCATACTCTGATCGTGATCAAGTTCTTAAAATTATTGACTTGGATAAAGACGGATGTGTTTCTGCAAATGAATTACAAGAAGTAAGTTATAACTTTGTTTTTGTTTTTTTTTAATATCAACTATAAAAAGTATTAATTTTTTTTTGTTTATTTTTAATTCTTTTTTATAGTGGTTCAAAAAAAGAAGAATTGATTACGCAAGAATGGTTTCTGCAAGAGGTCCAAATTGTTAAATTCTCTTGGGACATAATACCACATTAATCTTATTTTATAAGGTTTTAAAGTTTGGTACATAAAAAAAAAAAAAAAATTAAATAAATATTCAATTTCTTTAAATGAAGTTATTAATTATATTTATTTTAAGGAAGCTCTATTGGTTTTTATGCAACCCCTCTATTTTCTTAATATCCCCAATAATGTTTCAATTCAATTAATAATAATTGTTTAATTTTAATTTTTAATTATTTTTTTTTTTTTTTTTTTTTTTTTTTTTGTAACATTTCAAAAATTAATAAACAGTTGGATAATATAAATGGTTAAGTCATAATATTTACCATTAATTTTTATTATTAATAAAAAATTTAAAAAAAAAGGTGGTGTGTGGGAGAATGTGATTTTCTAGTGATTTAACACAGACCTACAAAAAAAAAAGTTTTTTTTGTAAGTCTGTGTTAAATCACTAAATTTAAATTTTTTTGTAAGTCTGTGTTGATTCCCACACCCCTACTTTTTATTAAATCAACACCTGATTATATTTGAAAACACCCAATTGGTTTAATTAAAATTAAAAAAAAAAAAAAAAAATTATTATTATAATTATTTTTTTTTTTTTTTTTAATAAAATCAATACAAAAAATAAAAAGAATAATTTTTTGAAATTAAAATTTCATTATTCAAATTCTCTTTTATTTTTGTACAAAGAAGTAAAAATTTACATATTTTTATATTACAATGAACAATAATCGTAAAATTTTTGAAGAAGTTCAAAATTTTGTCCAAAATTATGACTTAAATAAGGATGGCAGTGTAACTTCATATGATATATATCTATCATTTTTAAAAAGTAAAATATTGAAAAAACCACAACAAAAGAATATAAGCATTAAAATAATTATACTTACAGTTTTTATTATTAAATATTAAAATAGAAATGAATGGTGATGTTTATAAGGCATCACAGGCAACTGGTGTTTTGTGTTCAACAATTGATATGGACCATGATGGTAAATTCACTTATTGTGAAATTGCTAAGTATTGTGTAGACAAGGCAAAAAAACAAATTGAACAAAATGCTGAGATTGCTGCATTGGCTGATGTAGAAGCTATGTTATTAAGATTTGATAAAGGTAAAATAGATCTTTTATAATAATATTATACTTTATTTAAAGTAAGATTAATGTGATTTGAAATATATGCTAAAATTTACTTTTTTTTTTTTTTTTTATTTTTTTTAAAAAAATTAAAGATAAGGATAAAAAATTAAGCCAAACAGAATTTCTTGAATACTTTAAAGGACGTGGCTATACTCCATACTCTGATCGTGATCAATACCTTAAAATTATTGACTTGGATAAAGATGGATGTGTTTCCGTAAATGAATTACAAGAAGTAAGTTATAACTTTGTTTTTTTTTTTTTTAATATCAACTATAAAAAGTATTAATAATTTTTTATTTATTTTTAATTCTTTTTTTATAGTGGTTCAAAAAAAGAAGAATTGATTACGCAACAATGCTTTCTGCAAGAGGTCCAAATTGTTAAATTCTCTTGGGACATAATACCACATTAATCTTATTTTTTTAGGTTTTAAAGTTTGGTACATTAAAAAAAAAAATTAAATAAATATTCAAAATTTCCTTCATTTTCCATTATCCAAATTCTTTAATCATTTTTTGTTTTTTTTATTAAATAATTAAAATAAATATTAATAAATACATTTATAAATATATATTAATATAGTAATAATAATTTGATGTAAATATTATTATTATTAATTAAATTATTTTTTAATTTTATCACAAATTTTCTATTCTTTTATATTGTTTATTTTTATTATAATTTTTATTTTTTTTTTTTCTTCAGAAACTTCTTTTATTGCAAGTGGGTCCGATACAATATTGTTTTTGTTGTAATTATTATTTTACCCCATTACCATTATCATTAAAAAAAAAAAAGGTATTTCAAGTATCGGATCGAGTTTATGGTTTAGTGGATTTTTAGTCCCTACTAACTGGTTGGGTTTAAAGACTCTCAACTATAGTCTAAATGTTTCTTTAATGCTGTTACTTCTCAACATTTTTTTAAACCTTTAGATGTTTGATTTTTCAATCATTCCTCTAATTATATGAAGTGCAGATTGATATGAACGTTGCCGCTAAAATTAATTTGTATTCTGGAGTCTGAATAGTTTTTAAACTCGATGTCCTGATATGCCCATTGAAGTATATTTAAATTAAATTTATTAATCAAATTTTAAGTCAATTAAAAGTTTTTGAAAAAAAAAAAAAAAAAAAATTGAGAATAAAAATATAAAAAAAAGTTTGAAAATACAATTTGGAAATTTTTTAAGAATTCTTTGGACAATCAATCCCACAAATTATTTTTAGAGTTAAAAACAAAAAAAAAAAAAAAAAAAAAACCAAAAATATTGAAAAAATAGTTTATTTATTTTTTTAATAATCTTTTTAGATTACTTTAAAGTCTAAATGAGCCTCTTGATGCTAATGAAAATTAATATAAAAATAAAAAAAAGGGTCAGATTATATTATTATTATTATTATTATTTTTTTTTTTTTTTTTTTGTAAATGACTCACCCAAAAGACCACCTTTTCCACCACAATTTTGAGCTGAGCCACCCTTTGATGGAACGATTTCTACTTGAAAAGTATTTGGTGTTGAAATTTGTTGAAATGAAAAGTTAAACATTGTTTTTTTAATATAATGGATTGGTTATTTTGGTGAAGAAAAGGTAAAAGAAAAAAAAAACAAAAAAAAAAATTAAAAAATAAAAAAAATATAAAAAAAATTTCAAAAATCAAAAGTTGAGAGATATTTTTAGATTTTTTTTTTTTGTTTTTAAAATGTATTGTTGGAATGTAAAAAAAAAGAGGAATTTGATTTGACCAATAAAAAAATATTGATTTGGTCTCCACATTTTTTTTTTTTTTTATTATATTAACAATTGTTTACCATCAAAATTATATTTTTTTTTTTGGAAAATATTTAATCCCATTTTTTTGTTTTGGAAAAGTTTATTTTAATTGTTTTAAAAAAAAAAAATGTGGGGACCAAATCAATATTTTTATTAAATTTTAAAAATAAAAAAGTAATAAAAAAAAAAATTATGGAGATAGTATTAAAAAAAAAAATGGGTTTTATCTAAAGTTTCCCTTCTTTAGTTTAGTTTTTTTTTTTTATAAAAACAAATTTCTTTTTTCCATTTTTTTTTTTTTTTATCAAAACAAATTTTTTTATTATTATTATTATTAATATTTTGTTTCTTTTTTATAAAAATGAATTCACCAAAACCAAATCAATATATACCACTCTCAACTAGTAATTTGTGTTCAAATAACCTTTTTCGTATGTAAAAAGTAAAAAATAAAAAAAAATAAAAAATAGTAAATTTTTAACAGATAATTTTTTAAAAATTATAGCCCAAAATTCATCATATACTTCAGTCAAATATTTCAGAATGTAGAATTTTTTAATAAAAAATCAAAATTACAAATCAATATAGATTTAAAATAAAATAATCATTACTTAGTTAAATACATAAACCAATGAAACTAAATAAAACTCATTTCAATTTTAATTTATAAATCTGAAATTATTAATATTAATAATTATTAATATTAATTGGTTTTTTTTTTTTTTTTTCTCTTTCTCTCTCAATTTTAATAATTTTTAAAAAAAAAAGTATTTTGAATTGAAGGAAAAGGTTTAATTAATTCCATTTTTTATTTATTAAATTTTAAAAATGAAATTAAACAGAAATTAAATTATAACCTTTTTTCTTTTTTATTTTTGAATACTTGTTTTTTTATAATCTAAATGCTGATACTTTTGAGGCTATAAATATTTTAATTTATAAAAAGTTATTAATAATACAATTTTTTTTTTTTTTTTTTTTTTTTTAAACTAAATTTTTATAATTTAAAATACAAACAAATGCAAGATCCTGAATTATTTCTATTTCCACCACTACATAATTTATTAGTATTTGAAGAAGGTGAACGAGGACTAAAAGTTGTAAATAAAAAACCCATTTTTTTAAAAATTAAATAATATAAATATATGAATGATAATAACAATTAAAAAAAAATAAAAAAAAAAAAAAATAAAAAAAAAAAAGAAAAAGAAAAAAAAAAATAAAAAAATAAAAAAATAAAAATTAAAGTCGGCCATTGACCAATTTTATATTTTTGGTGCAGGGTCTTTAATTTCCCAAAACACAAAACGCAAAAAAATAAAAAAAAAAAAAAAAATCTTTCAAAGAAAAAAAAAAGTGATTGGGTTTATTTTTAGATTTGTTTATTTACATTGTATTTCTATTTTATTTTTTTTTTTTTTTTTTAATTTATTTTTTTTTTTTTTCTTGTAAAAGTTAATTAATTTTTATAACATTTGAAACCAGAAGCATCAATTATGAATGGTATAGTTTGATTTTTTAATGAAGATGATAGGATGATTTTCAATTTTCTTAAGATTGTTGGATTATTATTTATTGGATCGGGAACTGTTGATTTCGAACGTTGTAGTAAAAATCTTGAATTTATAAAATTTGCCCATGATAAACCTAAAGCTGGTATGGTCGTACTTGTGGTATTATTAAAATAGGTTGACTGTTGTACATTGTTTGTACCACCATCACCACCATCTTTATCATTATCATCACCAATATTTTGATTATTATTATAGTTATTATTTGTTAATAAATTTTGTTGTTGACTTAGAATAAACGGTATATGTTGTTGTTTTGAATTTTGAAATGAAGGAACTTTTGAATCTTGTTTTCTTTTTTTAAATGGTCTATTATTTGTAACAACTAATTCACCATTACTATTTACAAAACCTTCATTATCATTATTATCATTATTATTATTATTATTATTATTATTATTATTATTATTAATATTATTCTCTTCATTATTATTATTATTATTTGTATTTACATTGTTTGGAAAACTATCAATAAAGAAATCTGTTACTTGATTTACAACAACAATTGTTATTCCATATTGTTCATTTATTAATTTTAATCTATTAGCTAAACTCCATAAAAGTTTAGTTTTTTCAATGATTTCACTCTTTTCATTACCATATTCGTGTCTTAATAATGCAGCTATGGAATCAATGATTAATAATCTAATGGTTTTCTTTTCAAGATAACCAGTGATTTGATTTATTAATAAATCCATTAAAGAATCTATTGTAGTTGTTGATTGAATAAATATATTATCTAATGGTGAAACACCACTATTACTTAATTTTGAATAATATTGTTGTTGTTGTTGTTGTTGCCCATTATTATTATTATTATTATTATTGGTATTATTATTTGTATTTTTACCAGATTTTACAGTATACATTTGATTTAATCTTTTTGTTGGAAAAGGTGGTTCAGTAGTGATGTAAAGACAAGCACCATTTAAACCACCCATTTCAAAAGGTAATTGAACTTGTAATGATAATTGAATACATAGTTGAGTTTTACCAGAACCAGATTCACCTGCAATCTCCGTTATACCAATAGGTGATATACCACCACCTAAACATTTATCCATTATTTTACAACCTGTTGATAGTTTTATTGATGAAATTTGTAATTTTTCTAATTCTAATGATGTCATTAATTCAATTGAATTAATATTACTTCTATTATTATTTTGATTATTATTTTGATTATTATTTTGATTACTATTATTACAATTATTTGAATTATTTGAATTATTATTATTATTATTATTATTATTATTATTATTATTATTATTATTACTACTATTATTATAAACATTATATAATAAATTTTTTGATATTAAAAATAATAATTGATCAATTTGTATTATATTTAAATTTGTTATTCTTTGTATTTCAGTTTTACTCATTAATAGAATTTCTTCACTTTTTTCAATTTTTTTATAATATTGTATACTCTGTAATGCATCTGTAAAAAATTGTGGATACTCTGTTTGATTATTTAAATAATATTGAATTGGAAATGTTGGTTCATTCATTAAATTATTATTACTATTAAAATAATCTGTTGTTGTGTTACTGCTATTACAATACATTGTTGTATCCATTTTTTTTTAATTATTTTTTTTTTTTTTTTTTGATTTTTTCTTAATATCTGTACATTAAAAAAAAAAATAATAAAAAATGAAAAATAAAAATAAAAATAAAAAATAATTAAAAAAATTAAAAAAAAAAAATTAAAAAATTAATATGGAGTGGTGTATGTGGGAATAATAAAAAAAAATATAAAAAAAAAAATAAAAAAAAAAAATTTAAACAAAATCCAAAAATTCTTCTAAATTAAATGATTTAAAAAATAAATAAATTATTTGTCGTGTGACAGGCAGCTGATAAATTTCGAATAAAAAAAAAAAAAAAAAAATTAAAAATTTGTAACATTTTATTTTATTTATTATATGGACTTGTTTTTTTTGATTTTAATTTATCATCTTTCTAAATATAGTTAAAAAAAAATTTAAAAATAGAAATAAAAAAAATAAAAAAATAAAAAAATAAAAAAATAATTAATTAAATGTAATTTTTAAAAATAATATTATTTTTTATTTTTATTATTATTATTATTATTTACCATTTTATTTGAACTTGTATCATTATTTATTTTTAAAATATTTGTAATTGAAGGATTGTTTGTCCAAAATCCAATTTTACTATCTTCAGAAGAAGTGATTAATTCAGATTTGAATTTATCCCAAAATACATTTCTAATGACATCAGTGTGTACATTTTCTAATTTTGAAATTTGAATGACCTCATCTGGTGTGACCAAGAAAACGTGGCCTGTGCCATTGAAATCACCTCCGAATAAAATCAATTGATTCGATGCGTTATCATAAATACAAGAAATGAAATAATTAATTTCAAATTTATAACGGTCACTCAAGGTTGATCGTAAATCAGCGCCGTAATGCTTTATCTTTAATCCGGTGGTAAGATCCCATGTCGCCAATCTTTCAGTATGTGATAATGTATATAAATATTGATATGCCGATCCAAAGAAACCGATATTTCCAATTGAATCCTCTGCATTGATAACATGAACAATCGCATCATCGTCATCCGCTTGCTCCAAATCATACATACATATCAATCCATCAACACTACACGAAACCAATTTATTCTTATCAATTGGATGAAATCTAACTCTAGTAACATCCTCTGTATGTGAACAATCAAACTTTCTAATCATCTTCTTTGTTGATAAATTATATAACACAACCATCGATCCAACACCCATTGCTAAAATATCACCATTTAAATCAATACTAAAAATTTCACCTTGTTCTAAAAAATATTAAAAATTAGTATTTAATAATAATGATGATAATGATGATGATGATGATGATGATGATACAATACGATTAATTGTTTGTGAACATTGGCCAGTTTTAGTATCCCATATTTTTACAGTTTTATCAGATGAACATGATAAGAGAGTATTTGTATTTTCAATGAATTTAGTTTCATTGATTGCATCTTTATGACCACTTAAAACATTTAATATAGTATTATTTGATCTATCATAAATTTTGATTAAATAATTTGAACCTGCAGCTGCTAATAAATTTGGTGTAACTGATAAATCTAAAACATAACATGTATCATCTCCAATTGAATCAACTGAATGAATTATTGAATTATGACTTTTAAAATTTAATTGTGATATTAATTGATCCATTAAATATTAAAATTATATTATATTTTATATTATATTATATTATTTTTTATTTTTTATTTTTTTTTCAAAATTTTTCGTTTTAGTCGGTTTTTGAAAAAAAAAAAAAAAAAAAAAAAAAAAAAAAAAAAAAAAAAAAAAAACAAAAATAAAAATAAAAATAAAAATTACAAAAAAAAAGATTTTTTTTAATTTTTTTTTTCCAAATAGATTTAATTTTTTTTTTTTTATTCAACACCAAAAAAAAAAAAAAAACCTAAAAATAATTTTCAAACCATAACCTACATGTAATAAGAATAATTATATAAATGTTTTTTTTTTTTTTTTTTTTTTTTCATTTTTTATTTTTTTATTTTAAATATTTACAATATTAATATAAAAAGAGTGAAATGGATTTTTTATTTCAATTCTTTATCACAAGTTTGATATGTGGTGGTCTACAATTTTATATTTATTCAAAAAAAGATAACAACAACACCACTACCACCACCAATAACAATAATAACATTAATAATAACAATAATAATAATTCAACATTATTAGATATTGGTAGAAATGAAGAACCAAATAAAAAAGGTGAAATTGATAAATCAAATTTCTTAACAGAAAATGAAGAAAAACAATTTAAAAAGTTTCAAAATAAATATTTATTAACTTATTTATTAGCAATGGCATCAGATTGGTTACAAGGACCTTATGTTTATGTATTATATGAATCTTATGGTTTCACAAAACAAGAAATTGCAATTTTATTCATTTTTGGATTTTTATCAAGTTTAATATTTGGTATGGCTGTTGGTCCAGTTATTGATAAATAGTATGTGTTTGTTATTAATAAATATAAAAAAAAAAAATAATATTTTTAATATTAATATATATATATTTTTTATTAAAAAGTGGTAGAAAAAGAATGGGAATTTTATTTGGAATTTTATATGGATTAAGTTGTTTAACAAAAGTTATTAATAATTTTAGTATATTATTAATTGGTAGATTATTAGGTGGTATTGCTACATCATTGTTATTTTCAGTATTTGAAAGTTGGATGATTGCAGAACATAATTCAAGAGGATTTAAAGAGGAGTTATTATCATCAACATTTTATAAAAGTTCATTATTAAATGGTTTAGTTGCAATTGGATCTGGTTTATTCGCTAGTGAAGTTGCCAATAGATGGGGATACGTCTCACCATTTCTTTGGGCATTTTCATTACTTGTGACATGTTCAATACTTATCGCAACTCAATGGAATGAGAACTATGGTGACTCCTCATCACCACTAGTAACAACTTTAAAAACATCAATTCAATCATTAATTAATGATCCTGCAATCATTAGTTTAGGTACTGTTCAATCATTATTCGAAGCTTCAATGTACACTTTTGTATTCATGTGGACTCCAACATTATTAGAATCCTCTGATCTATTAAATGTTCAATTACCATTTGGTTTAATTTTCGCAACATTTATGGTTTGTGTTATGATTGGTTCTTCAATTTTTAATTTATTTCAAAAAATTTTAAAACCTGAAATTTTAATTCAATATATTTTATTATTATCTTCAATTTGTTTTATAATTCCATTCTTTTTTAATGTAAGTGTTTTTTTTAAAAAAAAATTTTAAAATTTTAATATATTTTAATCAAAAAGGGGTGGGGAGGGGGTAGTTTCTCATACCCTCTTTTTTTATTTTTTTTGGTGGTGGAGCGTGATAACCCCTTATGATTTTAACTATCATCATAATTACTAATTTATTAATTTATTTATTTTTTTTGAAAAAAGAATTCATTTATAATTTATTTATCATTTTTATTTTTTGAAATTTTATGTGGTTGTTATTTTCCATGTGCTGGTACATTAAGAAGTAAATATATTCCAGAATCAATTAGAGCAACTGTTATGAATTTATTTAGAGTACCATTAAATTTATTAGTTGTAACAATATTAGTAAATATTGAAAGAATTTCAAATCAAGGTATTTTTTTAACTTGTTCAATTTGGTTAATGATTGCTTTAATTTATTATAAAATTTCAATTTCAAAATCACAAGAATTAATTAAAGTAAATAAATAAAAATAAAAATAAATTTTAAATTTAAATAAAGTTTTTATTATTTTTGTTTTGTTTTGTTTTGTTTTGTTTTGTAACTTAAAAATCTGATTTTTCAATTGTTCTTGCATTTTTACGTAAACAATCAGATAACCAATTAATTCCTTGTTCTAATCCTTCACCTTTACAAGCGATTAAAGGTTGTAATTGAACATTTCTGGTGGTGATAGGTGATGATGATGATAATGATGATAATTGATCGGTTGAATTCGATAATTGACAACTTTGAATGACACTTTTAAATACTGATGAAAGGTATTCAATTGTTTCTGAATCTGGTAAATCTTGTTTATTAAAGAATAATAGTAATGGTACATCCTTGAGTTTACTATCATTAATTACTATCTCTAATTCATCCTTTGATTCATTGAATCTCTCTTTATCACTCGAATCTACAACATAAATAATTGCATGTACATCACTAAAAAATTTATTCCATATTGTTCTCAATTGTGTTTGTCCTCCTAAATCCCAATATATTAATTTAATATCTTGAAATTGAGTTCTTGCAACTATTTTTTTTTTTTTTTTTTTTAAAAAAAATAATATTAAAATTTAGTAAATATATATATTAAATATTTTATTATTAGTAGCAGTAACTTACTATTTAAACCAACTGTAGGTACAATTTTATGTGGAGGTAGTCCTGGTATTTTTGTATATTTTGTTTTAATTTGTTCTAGTAGCGTCTATTTGTTTTTTTTTATTTTATTTTTTTTTATTTATTGTTCATTAATATTTTATTTTATTTTATTTTATTTTGTTTTATTTTATTTTTATTTTTATTTTTATTTTTATTTTTATTTTTATTTTTATTTTATTTTATTTTTATTTTTATTTTTATTTTATTTTTGTAAAATTTATAAATTATATATTTTCTTACAGTTTTTCCACTATTATCTAAACCTAAAATTAAAATAAAATATTCATTTTTACTAAAAAGGTACTTCCATAATCCAACAAATAGTGAATACATATATGTTTTTTTTATTTAAACTACTATATGTACACGGTACACTTCACCCCTTTCTTTTTTTTTTTTTTTTGCTTTTTTATTATTATTTTGGACTTTTATATTTAATATAGTACGCAACACATATAATTAAAAAGGGGAATCCTTGAAAAAAAAAAAAAAAAAAAAAAAAAAAAAAACCTATTTTTAAAAAAAAATAAAAAAATTTTTAAAAAAGGGTTTTTTTATTTTTTTTTAATTTTTTTTTTTATTTTATTATTAATTAAAAAAAAAAAGAGATAAATTTCCAAATTTATTTTTTTTTTGATTTTTTTGAAAACTAGTATTTAAAAATGCTAATTCATATATGTGAATCTAATATAAAATTCAAAATGAATTTTTATTTTTTTAATTAAAAAAATGATAAATTTCCAAATTTATTTTTTGATTTTTTGAAAATAAATAATTAAATCTAATTTTAAAATTTTATTTCTAATATATTTTTAAAATAATTTAATCAAAACTTTTAATTTTAATCTTTTTAAATGTCTTTTAATACAATGACAAAATTATTTGTTGTCGATTTGTTGTTACCTAAATATTCGTGTTTTTTTTTTTTTTTTTTTTTTTTTTTTTTTTTATTTTTTTTTTTATTTTTTAAATTAATTTAATTAAGGGAAGTGAGGGTGTGTTTTAATAAAAAAAAAAAAATAAAAAATAAAAAAAAAACAAAAAAAAAAAAAAAACAAAAAAATTTAAAAATAAAAATAAATAAATTAATTAATCATTTTTTTTTTTAATTTTTTTTTTTATTTTTATTTTTATTAAAAATTTTGGTAAAAACACACACAAAAACACACACAGACACAAAAAAAAAAAAAATTATTATTATTCGTATGTGTTAATATAGATATTTTTTTTTTTTTTTTTTTTTTAAAATTTAATTTTTTTTTAAAATAAAATTAAAAATTAATTAAACCATTAAAAAAAAAATTAATTATTAAAAAAAGGATTTTTTTTTTCCCAGTTTTTAAATTTTAAACTATATTTTTTTTTTTTTTTTTTTTTTTTATTTTAACAATTTAAAAATTTTTATTTTTTCCCAAAAAAAAAAAAAAAAAAAAAAAAAAAAAAAAAAAAAAAAAAAAAAAAAAAAAAAATTTTATTCTCTTTATAAAGAGTGTAAAATAAATATATATAAAGAAAAAGTAACTAAATATTATTTAATATGGAAAACTTCAAAAATAATGAATTGGAAAGTTCCCCGATTATAAATAAAAATAATTCAAGTCATTCAATTAATAATGAAGATAATAATTACTATAGTCATAATTTAGAACATAATGATAATAATAATAATGATAATAATAATACTATTACAAATAGCCATATAAATAATCACGATCATAAACATAATCATGAACACGAACATAAACATAAACATAATCACGATCATAATCATGACCATGACCATAACCATGAAGAAGAATATGGACATGGAAATGAACTGGAACACAACAATGACCAAGAACATAATGTTGGTAATAAAAATTTATTAACAAATAATAATAATCAAAGTAAAAAGAAAAAACATGGACATTCACATGGAGGTGGTGAAGATGGTAGTAGTAGTGGTGGTGGTGGTGGTCGACATGGACATGGACATTCACATGGTGGTGGTAGTGGTAGTGATCATAATCATGGATCATCAGATGAAGACGATGAAGAAAGTAAACCATTAAATCAATTAAGAAATTTAGATAGTAAAAAGAAAGCAAGATATTCATTGATATTA
>NC_007090.3:869291-879291 GCF_000004695.1 Dictyostelium discoideum AX4 | reverse complement strand
AGTTTACTAAAATTTATTATTTTTATTTTATTATTTTTGAAAAAAAAAAAAAGTGAAAATGTTATCTAGTTTTGCAGATAAATTTGGAGATAGATTATATAAAAAAGTTGATAATGTTTTTAAAACGGTTGAACCAATTAATAGTATATTAACTATTGAAGAGCAAAAAACTTATATAGACTCAATTTTAAAGTTATTAGATCAAATGTCATCAGAAAAGGTACCACCTTATTTATCAAGATTGGTAAATCCAATTTCAGCTTCATTAAAACAATTGGTATTATTATCAAATGATAATTATCAAGAAAAGAGTCAATTACTTATAAATGGTTTATCAATTTTAGAATCAACTTTAAAGTAAGAATTTTTTTTTTTTTTTTTTTTTTTTTTTTTTTTTTTTTTATAAAATAAAAGTATATCTAATCTTTTTTTAATTTTTTAATTTTTTTTTAACTTTATTTTACAAATAGTTTTCCAGAAGATTCAAATTTATTATTTAAAGAATTTATAATATCAATTTGGGGGATTTTAGAGGAGATTAATCATTTAGCAGTATTAAATTTCGATGTTTTATTATTGGAACAATTATGGATGGTATTTTGGAAGATAATAATGGAGTTGGAAAAACAATTTACATTTTTAGATAATACATTCCAATTATTATTATCAATAATAAATCAATTTAAAACTATTGGTTCATCAGTTTATCAAGTGATTGATCTTTTAATTGACTTTTTTGGTAAAGATCAAAATTATCAAAATCATTTCATAAATTTAATAGGAACATTAATCAATAGATCTCTACCAATTTTAATTGAAAGTAAGTAGTATATATATTTATTTATTTTTTTTATTTTTTTTTTTAGAAATTTAAAATTAATTTTTATTATTATTTTTTTTTTTTTAGATGGTAGTTCAAGTATACCAACTATAACAAGAATTTATAAAACATTATTAAAGACACTAGAAAAATGTCCAAGTGCATTTAATTCATCACCAAATTTAATTCAAGTAATAGATTTATCAATAGAATTTTTATTAAATATGGAAAATGAGTCTATAAAGAGTATTCTCGATTTCCTAAATCAATTATTTATTGTAATGAATCCTCACGAATCCTTATTACAAAATTATAGCGCAAGAATTTTAACAAATACTTTTAAAGCATTGGTCAATGATCAAAGTAGAGAATTAATTAATCAAATTTCTTTATTTTTATATCGTTGGAGTAAGTGTTACTATAGTTTTTAAACTTTTGGTTTTAATTTTAAAAATATTTTTTTGTTTGAATAATTTTTTTTTTTTTCTTTTTATTAATATCAAATATATTTATATTTCTTTTTTTTTTTTTTGTTTAAATTATTATAGTTTCCAAATATTCATCAATTGATCATCAAAAAATTTTATTAGAATGCTTTATTCAATCAACTTGGTTACCAATTGATACTCCTTTCTTTGAAAGAGAAAGACTTTCAAAACTTTTATTACTCACAAATCAATCAAAGTTTAAAGCTCTTTTAACCGATATTTCTGCTGTTTGTAATAACCAAATGACATGGGATGTGTTTTTAGGTTATGAAATGTAAACAAGTATATATACAAAAAAAAAAATAAAAAAATAAATAAAAAATAATAGTAATAAAAAATGGTAATAATATATAAAAAAAAAAAATAAAAAAAAATAAAAAAAAATAAAAATAAAAGTAAAATAAAGAATCAATAAATGTTTACAAATAAAATAAAGAATAAAAACTTTTTTTATTTAATTTATAGTTAATTTTGTAATATTTATTTTATTTAAAATTAAATGATTTTTATTTATTTTGTTTATTTTTAATTTATTCATTCATTTTTGAGGTTTTTTTAATTTTTTTTAATATAATAATTCCACCTTTTCTAGAGATGTAAATACGATCTCTTGCTAAAAAGAATACAATTGCAAATATACCAAATAAACCTAATAAACCTAAAATTACACTGACTGGTATAACCCATTTTAATTTTGATGGTTGATTATTACTACATGGATTTGAAGGTATATCAGGATTTATCATTACAGAGAAATCAGGATCAATTAAACATTCTTTACAATAGGGTAAAGAAATTGATACTGTAATTGAATTTTCACTTTGTTCAGAAATTGAAACTTTGGAAAAGGTAGGTCTACCATCTGAAACCACCTTATCAATAAATCTACCACTAAATATATTTTTATCTTTTTGAATGGTGATATAATTCAAAGAGAAACCATTACCATTTGATTGGATATTTGATGTTTGTTCGCATTCATTCTCTTGTTGAGCTTTAACTGACGATTCAATTCTAAGTTGTAATGTATTTAATGATCCTAAATATTCCCAATTTGAAATGTTTGCTGATAATTTTAAAGAACCAGGTTGAAGTATAATTAATTCTCCAGCAAATGTATAATTTTTAGCTTCACCAATAATTTGTTCAATCGTATAAGAAATGATTGAATTTCCAAATTTATTTATATATGTCCATTTTTGTAAGGTTGAATCTGGGGTTAAAGTCCATTTTGTGAAATTATGTTGTCTAACAACTTTTTCTGTAATATCAATCTCTCTTATATCCTTTATAGAAAAACCAAACGAATAACCATTTTTTATCATCTCAATTAATGTATCATTCTTTTTTATTTTAATTGAAGTTTCAATAACTATAATTTTAAGAATAAATATAATGAAATGATATTAATATTTTGTTTTTTATTTATTTATTTTTTTTTGTTATTTTTTTTCCAATTTTTAAAAACTTACCATTTGAACACTTTAAACCACCAAAACCACTAAAACAAAAACAATTACCATCTATACAATCACCATTTCCATTACATTGTTTATCATCACCTGGACAATTTTGTTTTTCCAATAAAAAAGTATATATATTTTTACCTATCCAATTAACACCATCAACAGTTAAATTAATTGAATGAACACCTACTCCAGGACCAATGGTACATTTAATTAATAGTGGATCGAATGATATATTTTGACATTGTTGATCACCAACAAAAAGGGTTACATTTGTACTGTTAATTCCATAACTACCATAAAAAGAAGCAAGTCCACCTTGAATTGTTGTTGGATTCACAGAGATAATAAATGGATATAATCTTTCAAATTTATATTGATATGAACCAGTTAATTTTGTTTGATTATTAAAAACTGTGATTTTATATATTTTTTCAGCTAGTTGTGGTTGATAAACAATACATCTTATAATACTAGTTGAAGAGAAAAAGGAAATGCAATTAAAATCATCAACAGCTACAGTTGAATTGTAACCATATGTTGATATACCTTGCCCAATAATCGTAAATACATAACCTAAATTCACATATGGAATAACTATTACATCTGAAAATGTTGGTGGTAAAATATCAAATTTCAAAGTTGCATTTAAATTTGGAATTTCGAAATGAACATTGGCAGTAAAGTTTGTTTTCTCTAATTTCTCCCACAAACCATTATAGTAACCAAACGAATAAATCTCTTTATTTGGAATATTTACTGTAAATTTCAATTCTGGTGTTGAAAAAATATTATCTTGACTAAAATTATTTGGTTGCCATCCAAAATTTATACCTCTTGCTTGTATACTACCATATCCTGGTGAGAAAATTGCATTTGACGTAAACTTTATACCAGAACATGTTGGAAAACCATTTGTTGATCCACTAATATAATTATTGAAATTATTACCATTAATTCTATTTCTACTATATTCATCATTTAATTGACATATAAAACACATTGGAATATCACCTGTTAAATTATTATTTGAAAGTATAACACCATGATAACAATAATTTGGTGGTATTGTACCTTGAATAAGATTATTTGATAGGTTAATGGATCTTACATTTTCATTTTTCTCAGGTTCTTCTACATCTGGTAATTCACCAATTATTTGATTATTTGATAAATCCAATCCCTCAAGACCTATATAAAAATATGGAATTTTCTTTAAATTTGAATTATTGAATACACTATTATTTTTTAAATAAATAAATAAATAATAATATTAATAATATTGTTATATAACAATATTATAATAATTAGTAGATTTTTTTTTTTTTTTTTTTTTTTTTTTGTAAAATTCAAAAAATTATTTACAAAAATTTTAAAGATCCCAAAATGTTAATCTTTAAATCTTCATTTGAATTTATTAACCCAGAACAATTAAAAAAAGACCTAATTGATTTTTTTTATTTATTTTATTAAGTATCTATTTGTTAGTAAATTTTTTATTTTAAAAAAAGTAATTAAAAATTAAATGATTTTTTTACATACAAAACATATATTTGGATATTATTAAAATTTAAATATTCATGGTCATCAGTGTTGAATTGAATATTTCTAAATGAAATAGAATCTGAAGCGGAAGTTATTTCTAAAGGAATTGTAATTTGTTGATTAAAATGACCAACATCAATAATTGATAAATCTTTTGTTGTAATGTTTCCAATTTCATTAAAACTATCTTGAATAAAATATTTTCCTAAAATAAATTTCCTTATTGATATTTTGTATTAAAAATTAATTTTAAAAAAAAAAATAAAAAAAATAAATAAAGAATATTAAAATTAAATACAAACAAATATCCATAAGTATCGAATTCATTGTAAACTATATTATTTACAGTTATAATATGTTCATTAATATTTTTTGGACTTCTTGTTTGATTGGTTTTTAAAATTTGATAATTTTTAATTTTATCACTTGAAGAGTATGTTAATTTACTAAAATTTTTAATTATTATTAATTGTTAATTTCCTTTTCTTCAAAATTTTAAAATTACAAATATAATAATAATAATAATAATAATAATAATAATAATAATAATAATAATAATAATAATAATAATAATAATAATAATAATAAAAATAATAAAAATAATAAAAATAATAATAATAATGATATTGATAATAATGATAATAATAATTTTACATACAAAGTCAATAAGCTATTGATTGCAAAAGAAGAAATATCTCCATTAAAATCTACATCGTTCATGGTTAAAGAAAGGAGATTTTTGAAATAGTTTGGGAATGATGAAATTGAACAATTATCTAAATCCAAATTTTTTAATAATGCGGGCATTTCATCAAAAAATAAATTTGATAAAACTGAGTTTTTTATTGAAATATCCCTTAATTTGGTAAATTTATCTATTGTGCCATTTGGAAAAATTGTAAAATTATTAAAATCACCATTTAAATTTCTTTTAAATATTAATTAATATATATAGAGATATAAGTATCAATATATATAAATATATATATATATATTAATAAAACAAAATTTTTTTAGATTATAATTATAAAATTATAAAAATAGTTTCGTATTACATTTTTAGGATTGTGCTATTTGTAGCATCACATAAAAAATATTGAGGTAATTCACAATAATTATTATTCGATATTGGTAATAAATTGTAACTATTTAATAATATATCAATGGATTCCTCTATTTTATATTAAATGTTAGTTTTAATGTTTTTTTTTTTTTTTTTCTTTTTTAAAAAAAAAATTACTTTCTTCCAAGGCTAGCTGACCAAAAGATAATGAAATAAAAGAAAAAATAATTATAAAAATTAAAAGTTGAATGTTAAACATTCTTTTTTGTTTATTTTTTTTTTTTTTTTTTTACTAGTTTTAAGGGGCCGTTATAAACTAAAAAAAAAAAAAAAAAAAATCCCAAAAAAAAAAAAAAAAAAAAAGATTTTTTTAATTTACAATAAAACTTTTTTATCAAATCAAAGAATTTCAAGATATTTTGAGATATTTTTTTTTTATAAAGAACAAAGAAGTATCCTTTAAAAAATATTAGATATTTTAAAATAATAAAAAATTAAAATAAAGAGTGTAATTTTCTGTTTACTTTTTTTATTAAATAATATAAAAAAAAAAAAAAAAAAAAAAAAAAAAAAAAATATGGAGTGGATCATAGAATGATGATCAGCATTTCAAATTATAATTTATTATTGTATATATTTTAACAAATTATGTCTCTCTATATGAACCAATAACAACCTGTTTTCTATTTTGTGGAGGAGCTTGCTGTTGCTGTAATTGCTGTTGAATTTGTTGCTGTTGCTGTTGTTGTTGTTGCTGTTGAAATTGTTGTTGTAATTGTTGTTGTTGATATTGGTATCTAATTTCTTCAGATGGAATACCAATCTCTGAACTGGTTTTTAAACCATTCATAGGTGGTGACATCATGAGAGAAGGAGTATCTTTTTTATATTGTTGTTGTTGTTGTTGTTGTTGTTGTTGTTGTTGTTGTTGTTGTTGTTGTTGTTGTTGTTGTTGTTGTTGTTGTTGTTGTTGTTGTTGTTGGTACTGATAACTACCACCACTTAATAAATTATTGGTGCTATTGAATCTTTGTTTCATAGAATCACCTCTGGGTCTGCCTCCTGTATTACTATTATTCTTTACAGTATTTCCACCAGATTTACTTAAACTATTGCTGCTATTATATGAAGAAGGTGGTGAATTTTGAGGAAATATTACATTTTGCTGTTGTGATGGAAGTAATGAATTTGAAAAGTTTTGGTTTGTTGGTCTACTATTATTATTGTTATTATTATTACCACCACCACCACTACCACCATAAAACGATTTATTACTATTATAGGAAGAAGGTGGTGATTGTTTATTAAACAGTTGTGGTCTATAATCATTTGAATAATTATTATAAGGACTAAAACCAATTAAATCATCATTATACATTGATTCACTATTACCATTAAAACCTTGTTGATGTTGTTGTTGTTGTTGTATCATCCAAGGACTATTTCCATTACTATTCCAACTGGGTTGATCATTGAAATGAAACTTTGAAAATCCATTATTAATTTCCTCCATATTAATAGGAATGGTTGGTGTTGGTGGTATCGCACCACCACTTGAATTCTTTAATGGTGATGATGCAGATTTACCTAAAAGATTAGTACTCGAATTTGATGGTGTAAGATGTGGTGTATTTTGTTGATTTGGTAAATCGATTGTAAACAATAATTCCTCGGTTGGTGAGGGATTCCAAATAGAAGATGCATCACCCATCAATGCTGGGCTTATTGGTTCTTGTGATATCATTTGAGGTGTAAATGGAGTTGGTTGTGATTGTTGTTGCTGCTGTTGTTGTTGTTGTTGTTGTTGAGGAATATATGTTTGATGAAGTGGTTGTGACATCATCAAAGGTGATTGTGGTATTGGAGGTGATAAATGGGAAGTAGGTGGAGATCCAACTTGCATAAATCTTTGTTGTTGTTGTTGCTGATGGTGCAAATTCTTTTGTTGTTGTTTATATTGCTGTTGTTGAAATTGTTGATCTCCATAGCTCTGTGATCTATATCTACTCCCACCATTGAAATGATCCAAATGCATTCTTGTTGAGAAAAATGATGGATGTTGTTGTTGCTGTTGTTGCTGTTGCTGCTGTTGCTGTTGTTGCTGTTGCTGCTGTTGCTGTTGCTGTGTATTGTTTGTTTGTTGTGAATTATAACCATTTGCATATTGATCGAGATAACCTGAATGAGATCTTTTTCTGTGAGGTGAATTTGGGTATATCGGAGGTTTTTCACCTTCAATGTTGAGATCTTGAAGTGTTTGGAATTGTTGTTGGTACTGCAATTGCTGTTGTTGTTGTTGTTGTTGTTGTTGTTGTTGTTGTTGTTGTTGTTGTTGTTGTTGTTGTTGTTGTTGTTGTTGTTGTTGTTGTTGTTGTTGTTGTTGATATAAATTAAATTGTGGATCCATTCCCTCTGAACTTGAAAATGAATCTGATGGAATATCACTCTTACTTCTGTTCCTTCTATTAACATTATTATTATTATTATTACTATTAATGTTGTTAGTGTTATTGCCATTGTTATTGTTACTGTTATTATTATTATTATTATTATTATTATTATTATTATTACTATATTGCTGTTGTTGAAACATTTGCTTTTGGGTTGGTGTTGAAGGATTTAATGAAATGCTACTACTGTCGGAACCCCATGAAGAACCATAAAAAGAAAGTGAATTTGGTGTGGCAACTGGTGAATTATTGTACATCGAACTATAAGGTGGATAAATGTTAGTTGGTGTACCAAATAATGATGGACTTTGACCGAGTGCCAATTGAGAAACTTGAGATCCAACACCATTTTGGTTATTGTTTATATTAATAGGTTGTTGTTGTTGTTGTATATTTGAAGCAGATGATGGAATATATATGCCTCTTGGTGAAAAAGATTCATTCGGAAAGTTAAATGAATCAGAGTTTTGTGATGTTGAAAATTGTTGCTGTTGTTGTTGCTTAAAAGGTGGTAAATTTAATTTCTTTAAATTATTTAAACTACTGCCACTATTACTACTACTAAGATTTGGTGTATTATTTGTCGATGTATAAGGTGTACTAAATAGTTGAAGTGGTTGAATCTGTATATGTTGTTGTGATGATGATTGTTGTTGTTGTTGTTGTTGTTGTTGTTGTTGTTGAAATTGATTATGCTGTTGTTGTTGTTGTTGTTGTTGTTGTTGTTGTTGTTGTTGTTGTTGTTGTTGTTGTTGTTGTTGTTGTTGTTGTTGTTGTTGTTGTTGTAATTGTTGAAAAAGTTGGTGTTGATTTAAAATTTGATTTCCATTTAACATTGAATGTTGAGGTATTTGTTTTGGTTGGCTATAAGTAAAATGTCGTTTCTTTGATGGATCAGGTATAAATGGCCCATTATAAGGTTGACCCGTTATAAATGGATGTTCTTTTGCCTGCATTGGCGACCATCTTTCATTTGGATCTAATTGTAATAAACCATTTATAAAATCTGTGAATACTATTCTATGTTGTTTTTCTACAGAAAACAATAATATATTATTGATATTAATATTAAATTAGCCTTATAAATTTAATAATAATAATAATAATAATAATAATAATAATAATAATAATAATAATAATAATAATAATAATAATAATAATAATAATAATAATAATAACTTTACCTTTTTCAATATCTTGAGGTGACATACTTTTTTTGAAACCATAATTTTGAATAATTTCAGGTAAAGTTTTATAATTAAAATATTTTTTTGATGGAAGTAAAGTTGTTTTTGAATCTCTTTGGTAATCCTCTTCCGATTTCAAAGTATAATAATAGGGTTTACCATTATTATTATTATTATTATTATTATTATCATCAGAGTTACTACCTAAATGTCTATGAAAATATCTAGTACTACTCTTTCCTTTATCCAATAAATCTGATGGAAATATACCACGCATCTCAACGATTCTTGAAATTTGATTATACTCTGAATTACCAGGGAACAATGGTAATCCTAAAAATAACTCTGCTGAAATACATCCCAATGACCACATATCAATTGATGCACAATAAACTGTTCCAACCAATACTTCTGGTGATCTATAATGTCTTGACTGTATATATGTATAAAGTGTTGATTTTTCATAACAAGCAGATCCAAAATCTATAATTTTTATTGCTGGTGAATTAACACTATTAATAATAATAATAATAATAATTTAAAAAATTATAATTATAAAAAAAAAAAAAGCATTAGTAATAATATAATGATTTTTAAAATTATAAATATATATATAAATACAAATATAATTACTTTTGTAATAAAATATTTTCAGGTTTTAAATCACAATGAATTATATTTGCATTTGCTAAAACTATTAATGCATCCAATATTTGAATTAAAAATACTTTAATTAAATTGGTTGAAAGTCCTCTAAAATTATTTTGTTTAATTAATTCAAATAAATTAACACTAAGTAATTCAAAAACAATACATAAATGCATCTTGTGTATAAATGAATCTAATAATCTTAAAATATGATTTTTATCTTCTGGATCATGTTGATCATTTAACTAAATTATATAAAAAAAAAAAAAAAAAAACATATTAGTTATAATAATTTTTTATTTTTTTTTTATTTTTTTTTTTACTTACAGATTT
>NC_007090.3:864064-866691 GCF_000004695.1 Dictyostelium discoideum AX4 | reverse complement strand
GCGATATAAATTAATTGAAAACTGTGGTCCACAATTGATGTTCAGCTCACCAATCTCAACACCAAGAGCAATAGTAATAATATGGTGTTGATATTGGTTAGTTGAACATCAATTGTGGACCCAATATGCTTTCAATTAATTTGTTAGCATATTCCCTGCATTGGTAGAGACTTCACTTTCTTGATGAGGTTCTTAATAAATATAAATTGTTTGAATATAAAGTATTTTATATTAGACGATGAATTGGTTTTGGTAAATCATTTTATAAAATATTGAACCTTTAAAAAAATTTAATAAATTCTATTTACGAATAACTTTTAACATTTTCTACTAACCAATTATACCAACATCTATTTTAGTATTTTTATTTTTCAACTACTTCTTCAAGAAAAGACCACCACCCAGTACCAGCACCCAAGACTACCCAATGCCGCTTAAATCAAATTCATAAATAAAAAAAATATGTAAATGTTGATTATAATGATAGTGTTTATGTTGGAAATGGTGATAATTCAATTTATGTCTGCAAATCTAATATAACTGATATTTCTTAGTTTTAATATAAATAAAAAAAGAAAATAGCATTTAAGATTATTAAACAATCAATCCTTTTAGATTGTTCAAATTATTTAATTTAATCTTATTCTTTTCTTTTTTTTTTTTTTTTTTTTTTTAATAATTTATCTGATTTTATTTTGCTTATCTTTTTTTTTTTTTTTTTTTTAAGTGGTTTTTCAAATAATATAAATTCGTTTAATGCATGATCAGTTTTCTTTTTTTTTTTTTAATTTTATTTTTCTTTTTTCTTTTTTATTTTTTTTTTAAATATTTATTTAAATTAGAAACGATTATTAAGAATATTTATTATCAAAATTTTAAATCGTCCCTTTTTTTTTTTTTTTTTTTATTCAAAATAGTAAATTATTTATTTTTAAAATTTAAACAATTTTTTTTTTTTTATTTTTTTATTTTTTTTTTATATTTTTGGTTTGTGATAAATATGAATTAAAATAAAATTATGGAATTTCAAAAAATTCATTAAAAAGTGATTATAAAAGATATAAAGAACAATGAAAAAATTCTTTAAAAAATATAATTTGTTTTTTTTTTTTTTCAAATATTTTTTTTTTTTATTTTTATTTTTTTTTTATTTTTATTTTTATTTTTATTTTTTGCCGAACGAAAATTTTTTTTTTTTTTTTTTTTTTTTTTTTTTTTTTTCAAAAAGTCATATTTACAATTTATTAATAGTAATAAAAAAAAAAGAAAAACAAAAATGATGAACGATTATACATTTTTACATAATTTACCAGATGTTCCAATACCATATATTAATCCAGTTGTAACTGGTGATTCATGGAAATTAAAAGTAAATTAAATTTATAATAACAACAATTACACATTAATTTTTTTTTTTTTTTTCATATTATATATAAAAACCAACTGCCAATTTTTGACACTTTTTAAAACCCAAAAACATGGGGGTGACTAATAATAATTCTAATAATTATTAATAATAATTTTTTTAATGTATTTTTTTATTTATTTTAGGAATTACAAAATAAAAAATATAGTTCAATGATTACTAGAGTTGAATCAAATCCAATTAATTCAAAAGAAGTTTGTGTAACATTTGGAAATTGTGTTAGAATTATTACAAGTAATTCAAAGAAAGTTGAAGAGAGAGAGATTACATCATTTAGGGATACACCATATGGAGCAAGTTATAGGGATGATGGTAAATTGATAGTTGTTGGAGGTGAAGATCCAATTATAAAGTTAATTGATGTTTCAAGTAAAAATACATTAAGAAAATTCCAAGGACATACAGGTGGAATTCAATGCACTCGTTTCATTGAGAAGGGTAGTTTAATATCAGGCTCCAACGATAACACTGTCAGAACATGGGCTATTGAGACGGGCGAGCAGTTACAAATGGTGGGTAAACATAAAGATAAAGTACACTGCATGACCAGACACCCCACCAACGGCGACAACATTTGGATGACCGGCGGCTACGACCACTGCGTCAAGCTATGGGATATCAGAGGAAACAAAACCCAATCATCCACCATCACACTCGACCACGGCGCACCAGTGGAGGATTTAATCATGTTGGGCGCATCTGGCACCATGGCAATCTCAGTGGGTGGTAATTATTTCAAAGTGTGGGATTTACTCAATGGTAGCACTGGTAAACAAGTCTATCAAGGCACTCATTCAATGAAATCATTAACTTCAATTCATTTATCAAATTCAAAAGATCGTTTCATTACATCAGGTTTAGATCATACCGTTAGAGTTTTCAGTACACAATCTTATTCCCTAATTAATAGTTATGAATTCTCTGAACCACTTCTCTCTCTAACCCTTATAAATGATCGTAAAATTATTGCTGGTTCAGCTAAAGGTACTCTTTTCTATGCTCGTAAAACTAATCCTATAACAATTTCAAAAGCAAAATTATCAAATTCTGATTTAAAAAATAATAATATCGATCCTGTAATTCAATTAAAATTAAAAAAATCACAACAACATAATCAAACTTTAGTAATTGATGATACATTAGGAATTTATAAATCAAGTCATTTAGATAGATTATTACGTAAATTTGAACATAAAACAGC
>NC_007090.3:849064-859064 GCF_000004695.1 Dictyostelium discoideum AX4 | reverse complement strand
ATATTTCAAGTCAATCATTTGTTGAAATAGTTTTAGTAGAATCATTTGACAAAAATTCAATTTCAAATTTTTCAACAATGTCATCTTTATACGCTAATATATATCATTTTTCAAGTGTTCCATTTTACCTAACTGAAAATTTTAAAATTAAATATATATCAATTGAAGCAACATTTGAAAATATTAATCAATTATCTAAATTTAGTTTAGTAAATAATATAAATTATAAAAGTGTTGCTATTAAATGTATTGGTAATTCAGTTTTTAGTTTTAATGGTGAATTGCCAGTTATTATAAATAATAATGTTACTTTTGAATTCACAAATTCAAATTTAACAAAAGTTCCCTCGTTATCTACATATGGTGATTATGATAATAAAGTAACATTTTCAGATAATAAATTCCTAGATTTACAACTTCCAATTTATGATGGTAGTGGAATTAACTACATTTTCGATTCAAATAGTATTACTGGAACAATTGATAAATCTTGGTGTAATACAATTTTATCAATAAAAGATAATAAAATGAATGGGTATGTATCTTATTTTATTTATTTGATCATTTATTATAAAATATATATATATTAATTAATATGATTGAAAACATAGTGATATTCCATCATGTTATCAATGTTATTTTAATTATACAGGTAATTTGAATATTCCAAATATTTATGATGGGTTTTCAGGTAACCAATTTACAAATTATGATAAAAATATCCCATGTACAACTTTTAGACCAAAAATTAAAATTATAAATTCAACAACATTAAATGTATTTGGTGATGATATTGGATTTGATCCTTATCTTTGGAAATTTAATGGTTCGATTCCAATGAATTCAAGTTACCAAATTAATAAATTTGGAAGTGATTACACATGTAATATTGGTAGTAATATTGGTTTAGATTATTTTTCAATTTTATTTACAATTCCTCATGAATTTTTATACACATTTCCAATAATTGAAAAACCAATAATCGTTTCAAATTTAACGATTTCAAATAATGATAATATTTTTACATTTTCAGGTTTATATTATTCAAGTTATGTTGGTTATAAGAATCAAGTGATTTCAATTGATGGACTTGAATGTACCCAAATTAGTTCAAATTTCTTTGAAACTAAATGTTCTCCACCATCACCATCATCAACACCAACTATAAATAAAGATAAACTTAATTTAGTTAATATTGGAATTGACAAATTTCAAACTAAATTTTACATAAATTCAACTATTGAAAGTGGTAATGAAATAACATGTTCAAATTGTAATGGTAATTTCGATATTTGTGATAAAAGTAGTGGGAGTTGTTTTTGTGAAAATGGGAAATACTATTCAGGATGTTTATGCTTAGATTTAAAATTTGATGGCTCATGTTTCCAACTAAACCCATTCATATCATCAATTACTCCTTCAACAACTGATGGTGGTATATCAACTATTTTCGGTTCATTTGGTTTTTTTAATTTTAATTATTCAGTTTTAATCGATGGTACACTTTGCAAAGGTGTTAACTATTCAAATGATGAAATTATATTTATTTCACCTCCAGGTATTGGTATTAAAAAATTAACTCTAATCATCAATAGTTTATCACCATTGAATGCTATTTACAATTATGAAAATAAATTTGTTGAATGTCCAGGTAAAATTAATAATTGCTCAGGTAATGGAATTTGTAAATCTAATGGTGAATGTCAATGTAATTCAGGTTGGACTTCATTTGATTGCAGTATTGTATTTAATGATAATAATAATAACCCACCAACTAATAATGAAATTGATTCAAATTCAGGTGGTACAAATATTATTAACCAAGATGTTAAATTTCAAATTTATTTAAAAACTTTAAAAGAAATTAATTATCAAGGTAGAATAATTAAAGAATACCAATTACAAAATAATTGGGATTTAAATTCAACAGATTTAACTAATCAATATAAATTTAGTCAAAAATTAATTGAAAATAAGTCAACAACGATAATATCATTAATTGAAGAAGTTGTGAATCCAGATGGAAAAGAATATAGATTCGCAGGAACTTCATTTAAATTAAATCAAGGTTCAATTAAATTTACAATTTCAATTTATAATTATTCATTTCAAAGTAATTTAAATACATTACAATTAGATTTAATATCAATAGTTGATCAATCAGCAATAACAACTATTAATGACGATGATAATAATTATGATACTGATAATGAATGTAATTCAAAATCTATTGAAATTGATACAAATAATTTAAATGATTTATCAAATTTTAATTATATTAAAATTTCAAAAAATAATAAAATTTTAGAAGGAAGGTTCATTAATAAAGTTGTATCAGATGGTAGAGCAACATTCTTTTCTACTAGTATTACAAATAATTCAAATTCAATTACAGTTTCTTTAAATTTACCACATTGTAAAAGTGAATGTATAATTGATCCTGATTTCTCATTAATCGTTTCACCTGATTTCAAATCTGAATGTAATAATGAAAACTCAAATCGAAAATGGTTAATTCCAGTTGCTGTTGTAATTCCTGTAATTTGTATTTCAGCAATAGTAACAATTTCAACACTTATTTATATGAAGAGAGTTCATTCAAATCATCCATTAATGAAACTTATAAAATTAAATAAAAAAATTATTAATAAATAAATTATATATTAATAAATAAATTATTTATATATATATATGTATAAATTTTATTATTATCATCATCATTGAATGCTATTTAGTTTTATTTTATTCTTTTTTTATTTAATAATTAAAATTAAAAATTAATAAAAAATTGAGGAATATTCTAGAAATTAGATTGTGGTCTTGATTCCAAATATTTTTTAAGTTGTGGTGATGATTCATAATGTTTTTTCAAAGAGATTAGTTTAGGATAATCACCACTTGGCATAAGACCCAAATTAGTGACATAGTCAACCATTACAAATGCCATAAGATCAACATAAGTTTCTTTTTCACCAGATGCCAAATATTTATTTTGAGAAAGTACCATTTCAAAACCTTCAAAAAATTTCTTTATTGGACTTTCATTTCTGAATTTTTCTTGTTGTTGTTTATCCATCTATTGTTAAAAAATAAAATAAAAAAATAAAAAAAAGATTAATTAATAGTTGGTGATTAATATGTTTTTAAAAAAATAAAAAAAATAAAAAATATAAAGAATCTACTTTAAATGAATATCCCAAACAATGGTCCAAAACTTCCATTATACCTGCTAAACATTGATGAGCTCTTGCTCTTTCTTCTCTAAAAAATATTAAATAAAATTGTGAAAGATTTAAAATTAAAAAATTGAAATTAATAAAGAAAACTCTACAAAAATAAAAGAATATAAAAAATATATTTAAAAAAAAAACTTACTTGGTTTTACCACGAAAATCATGTTTCTCTGAAATGTAATCAATTATTGCAGGAGTTTGAACGATTTTGAAATCTCCTTCTTGATAAAGTGGTAGTTGTTTAAACAATAATTGTTTTCTTAAATCATCAGATATAGTTTTAACCTCGTTAAAATTATATTCTTCACCAAGGTATTCTAATAAACATCTTGGAAATTGAACTCTTCCACGAACTGGAAACTTAAAAAAGTTAAAAAATAAAAAAAAATAAAAAAAATAATTAATTTTATAATTTAAAATTAAAAGAATAAAAAAATTAATATATTTACGTATGTCAAGGTTGGTTTGGTCATTACTAAAAGTTTACACTATTGCAAAATGATATAAAATAAAAAAAATTATATAAATAAAAAAAAAAAAAATGAATAGAAAAAAAAAAAAATGAAAATGTAAATTCACAAGTGTTAGGTGTGAATTTCAAATAAACACAAAAAAAAAAAAAATAATAATAAATAAAAATTAAATTAAATTATATCAATTTGTGGGTATAAAAAAAAGTGTGTATTTTTTATTTTTTATTTATTTTTTTTATTTGTAGGTTGAGAATAAAACAAAATGGTGAGATGAATGATGATAAATAATAATAAAAATAATAATAAAAAAACAAAATATAAAAAATGACAAGTAAAATATTTTCTTGCTTGTGCTATACTACCACCAACTATTATTATTATTATTATTATAATTTTTTTTTTTTTTTTTTTTTTTTTTAATTTTAATTTCCAAATGAATTCAATAAAGAAATAAACTTTAATATCAATATGAATATTGATTCATGAAATGAATTTTTTTTATATATATTTAATATTTTTTTATTTTTATTTTGTTAATTTTATTTGTTTATAAACCAAGAAAAAAAAACCTATATATAAGTGTTATATGCTAAATGTTAGATAAAAAATTTTAAAATAAACCAATGTTGTAATAATAATAATAATAATAATAATAATAATAATAATAATAATAATAATAATAATAATAATAATAATAATAATAATAATAATAATAATAAAAAATATTACCTACCTTTTTAATTTATTTTTCTACTTTTTTTTTTTTTTTTTTTTTCTTTTATTATTACATCCATAATATGAATCTTTTATTTCTTTTTTTTTTTTTTCTTTTTTTTTATTTATTTATGCTATAATAAATTTATTGACTGTTTTCAGCAGCTTCTTTTTTCATTTTATCGAGATCTTTTTGAGTGAGATAGTTGCTACCAATGATTGGAAGGGGTTTGAATAAAAATTTTGGTTGGAAAAAGTAAAAAGCCCCGAGCCCTAATAATAAAATGAAAATTTCCAATTTAAATAAAAATAAAAATATAAATTAAATAAATTTTAAAATCAAATATTCATTTCTGCTATCTGCGCTGTGTCATTTGACTAAAAAAAAAAAAAAAAAAAAAAAAAAAATTTAATCATTGATGAAGCTCTCTTACCTAAAGTGATACCCCATGGGGCAAGTTTTGGACCCCAAACAATACCAAATTTGGTTGAGGATTTGACAAATTGAGTGGTATCTTTAATTAAACGACCTAACATTTTATTTGATTGATGTGTTTAGTGATGTGAATGAAAAAATGAAAATTTTTTTAAAAAAAAAAAAAAAAAAAAAAAAAAAAAATTCGAAAAAAAAAAAAATAAAACAAAATAAAATAAAAAAAAAAAAAATAAAAAAAAAAAAAAAATATAGCCCACACGAAATATATTAATTTTAAAATCAAATAACTTTTTAACAAAAATTTCAAAAATGGAAATAAACACTTCAATCAAAAAAATAAAAAAATAAAAAAATAAAGTTTTTTAATATTACCTCCATAATAGGTGTTGGTAAAAATTCTTATAAGATTTTAATTAGAGCAAAATGTTAAAAAAAAAATTGGTCGAAATTTCAAATATTATTCGGAAAAAAAAAAAAAAAAAAGAAAATAATATTTACCAATTCTTATTAATTAAAATCAATCAAATCAACTTAATTTTTGAATAATAATAGAAATAATAAAAATAAAATTTACAATTGTAAATTTGATTTTAATATTTCTATTATTTCTAATATTAAAAAAAAAAAAAAAATTTAATTGGTTATTTTTTTTTTTATTTTAATTAAAATAATAAAACCATATTCAATTTGGCTTTATTATTAAAGTTTTCTATTATTTTGTTTATTATTTTAACCATTATTTTTATTATTATTATTTTTTTTTATTTTTTTTTTTTAATTAAGTAATAAAATACTCGATTATTCTTTGCTTGGAAGTTGAAAAAAAAACTTTTTAATTTTGAATTTAAATAGATTTTTTTTTTTTAACGTTATTTTATTTACTTTTCAAATAATTAAAGAATATTTATGTGAATATTCATTTTATTGTAATTTTAATAGAATACTTGAAATATTATATTTTATTTGTATTGAAAAAAATAAAATAAAAATAAAAATAAAAATAAAATAAATATAAAATAAAAAAAAATAATAAAATCCAAAATAATTTATTAATTTATCTAATCAATCAAAAAAATATCTTTTTTTTTTTTTTTTTTATTTTAATTTTTTTTTTTATTTTTTTTTTTTTTTGTACTTTCCAAGTTTAAAAGGAAATGAGATTTCGACATATTTTTCTTAATTTCCTTTAAATTAAACAATTGTAATCGCATGAGATTCTCATTGTTTTTTTTTTTTTTTTTTTTTATTTTTTAATTTTAATTTATTTTTTTTTTTTTTATTTTATTTTATTTTATTTTTATTTTTTAATGTTTTTTTTTTTTTTTTTTTATTTTTTTATTAATTAAAACAGATTAAAATTTTTTTTTCTTTTTTTATTAATTCTCAAAATTAAGAGAAGGTAAGGTAAAAAAATAGAATCATAACGACAATATGATTTTATTTGTTTTAACCAATTGAACTTTTTTTTCATTGAATTAAATAAAGTCGATTGAAAAGTTTTTTTTTTATAAGTTGGATTATTATTTTTTTTTTATTTTTTTTTTTTAGGCAATGTTTAAATTTCATGTACTTCCCACACACTAAAAAAAATCCCACAAAAAATGGTGACACAACAGATCAAAAGATATTTTATGACACAAAATTAAAATTTTAATATATAAACATAAAATCATCATTATCACAAAATTATTTTAAAAAAATAGTAATAACAAAAAAATAATAAAAAATAATAAAAAATTAATTAAAATAACTAACTATAATGACGATTTTCCAAATTAAAAAAAATAAATTGTAAAAAAAAAAAAAAAAATAAATAAATAAAAAATTGTAATTTAATGTATTAATTCATTCCCTCTCAAATTTGTAATAATACACATAAACAAACACACACACACACATATACACACACATACACACACAAAATTTGTTGTCTTAAAATACCCACACATATATATAAAAATTTAAATTTTTATGTTTTTTTGTGGTATTTTTATTTTTTACACCGAATATTGCCAACGTGTATTGTAAATATTAATATTTTAAATTTAATTTAAAGAAAAAAAAAAAAAAATTTATAAATTTAAAAAGCAATTCAAACAAAAATTTTTTCATTCTTTTAAACAAATAATAATAACCCAATAATAATAATTTTAAACTCAAAATTCTAATATTCATTTTTTATTTTTTTTTTTTTTCTTTTTTCAGCCTTTTAAATTCTGTACAATATTTTATTTATTAAAAAAAATTAATTCAATTCAATTCAATTCAAAAAAAAAAAAAAAAAAAAAAACCTTTATATAATACATATATATATTACAATAACTATATAATTCACCTCTTCAAAAACAAATATACAATAACTTTAACTGTACTTTTATAAAAAAAAAAAATAAATAATTTAAATTTTAACTATAAATTCCGATTCCAACCTTTCAAATATTCAAATTATTATATTAAAAAAAAAAAATGTCAAAATTAGAATTAAATAACGATTCAAATAATAGTAATAACACTACTACTACAAATACAACTTCAACAAATAATACTATAAATACAATTATTTCAATTAATAAAAATGATAATCATTTAACCCCACCTCCAACAAATCCAAAATATTCTGGTTTACAAAAGAAAGGGTTAATGAATCAAAGAATACATGGAAGAAAATTTTTTGATTCTGCTGATTGGGCACTTGGCAATTCAATGGGTGATAATGATTATTTCCAACAACAACCACTTTTAAATGCCGCTCTAATTTCCACTTCTTCAAATAAAGCCCATTAATATAAATATAAATATATATATCTCTCAAAATAATTTCAATTCATATATACAAAAAAAAAAACCATCAATTTTTTTTTTTTTTTTTTTTTTTTTTTTTTTTTTTTTCTATTTTTATCTCACACATATATATTAATTAAAAAATAAAATAAAACTGTAAATTAAAAAAAATAAAAAATAAAAAAAAATTTAAAAAATAAAATAATAAAATAATAAAAAGTATGAAAAATAATAATAATAATTTTTCATACATATATATATATATATTTTTTTTTTTTTTTTTTTTTTTTTTTTTTTAAATTATTAAATTTTTTTATATATATATATATATATATATTTTTTTTTTTTTTTTTTTTTTTTTTTTTTTTTAATATATACATATTGAAATCTAGATATAACCGACTCTATCTATCTATCTCTTTATCTAACCACCAAAAGTTTAAGCAATCAAAACAAAACTCCTCACCACAACAATATATTTTTTTTAATTTTTTTTTTTTTTGATAAAATTTTTATTATTTTTTTATTTTTTTATTTTTTTTTTTAAATTTTTTTTTTTTTTTTTGATAAAATTTTTTTTTTTTTTTAATTTTTTTTATTTTTTTTTTTGTTTTTTTTATTTTTTTTATTTTTTTTATTTATTTACTTTTTATTTGAATTCAAATCACCTCCAGAAAAAAAAAAAACAAAAAAACCATATTAATATCATCACAGTATATAATCAAAATTACTGTTAATAATTAAATCACATTACCTAAACACTACTACAACTATTATATATCGAATAATAATAGTTTAAACTTGTATCATATATAAATTTTTTAATTTTTTTTATTAAAAAAAAAAAAAAAAAAAAAAAAAAAAAAATTATTCAAAAAAAAAAAAAAAAAAAAAAAAAAAAAGAAAACAATGTTTAATTTTAAATTAGTATTAGTTGGACCAGGTGGTGTTGGTAAATCATGTTTAACAATTCAATTTATTGCACAAAAATTTGTGGATGAATATGATCCAACATTAGAAGATTCATATAGAAAGCAAACAACAGTTGATGGAGAGGAGTGTTTATTAGATATTTATGATACCGCAGGTCAAGAAGATTTCAGTGCGGTTAGGGATCAATATATGCGTACAGGTGAGGGATTTCTATGCGTTTACTCAATTACATATCTTCAAAGTTTTAAAGAGATTCATCGTTTACATAATCATCTTTTGAAAGTAAAAGATTTAGATTCAGTACCATTCGTATTGGTAGGAAATAAATGTGATCTCAATGAATATCGTGAAGTTTCAACCGCCGAAGGTGAAGAATTGGCAAAGAAGTTAAACTGTAAATTCTTGGAAACCTCTGCCAAAGAAAGAATCAATGTTTCTGAATCTTTTTATGAACTTGTTAGAGAAGTTAAAAAAGCTCGTCAATCAAATCAACATTCAAATTCTCAAGAACAAAATACTGATCAACCAATTAAAAAAAAGAAATCTTGTAATTTATTATAAAAAAAAAAAAAATTAAAAATTAAAATTTTGAAAAAAAAAACCACATAAAAAAAAAATTATTTTTTTTTTTCTAAAAATATCTTTTTTTTTTTTTTTTTTTGATCACCATTTTGATTTTGATATGTTTTTTTTTTTTTTTTTTTTTTATATTATTTTCTAAAAAAAACTATCTATTTTTTTTTTTTTTTTAAATTTATTAATTTAATTTTTTTTTTTTTTTTTTTTTTTTATTATTTTATTTTAAATTTAATTTATTTTCTTTAAAACAATAGTTTTAATATCAATAAGTTCTTCAATTGTTTCAATTGATTCATAGATATCATTTGGATCAATATCTTCATAAGAACCAAGTTGTTTTCTAGTTGGTTCGAGTGCTTGATATTCTTGTTCACCTTTTTGAAGGAAAGATAAAAATTCTTTCATTAAATTATCAAGACGAGTTTGTTCAATATGTTGAATGGCTTTATTATCATCTTCATCTTGTTTATCGAATTTCTCTTGATATTTTTTGATGTTTTGTTTGATTTGATTGATTTCTTTATTGGTGAGCATGAATTTTGGTCTTGGACGCCAATTGAATTGGAAGAAACGATCCTTGAGTACAGAGTAGACGAGATCACCATTGAATGACCAAATGTTGAAACCAGTATCGGTTTGAACCTTCCAATGACTAACAAAGGTGGTAACATAACGACCAGATGGATTCCAATCGACACCAGTACATTGGAGATGTTCTTGAGTGCCATAGGATTCACAGTCTTGAGTGTTGTAGAATTCCAATTCACCAGTGTCACCCAAATTGGCCAATAATACCAAAGTACCACGTGGTGACCAAAAGATGGTATTCAATTTACGATTCTCTAATTTAC
>NC_007090.3:781564-844064 GCF_000004695.1 Dictyostelium discoideum AX4 | reverse complement strand
CAAATATTTTTAAATTTAATATTTATTAATTTTTCGATTATTATTATTGTTATTGTTATTATAGAAAATTCAATCACCAAATTATTTAATTGATATTGGATCATTTCCATCATATTATTCAATGACATGGTCACCAAATCAAAAGTTTTGTTTCTTTTCAAATAGAGATGGTATATTTGTATATTATATAGAGATTAGTCAAGAGAATTATGTTAAATCATCATTGTTATCAATTGGTATGATTGAAGAATCAACATTAGAGGATGATTGGATTGATGAAGTTCATATAGTTGATCCATTAAATTTAATTTATCATTATAATTCAATGGATTTTGATAAGAATAAAGTTAATAACGACAGCAGTAGACGTAATGGTGGTGGTGGTGGTGAAAGTAGTGTTTTATTACCATACCAATTCTTTTTAATTGGTTTGAATAAACATTCAGATAAATTATATGTTTGGGGTGTTAGTGTTGAAAAGGATTTCAAATATTCTTCATCATCCTCTCCATCAATTTTAAAATCAAAATTATTAGCAACAAAAGAATTTGAAAGGGATTCAAGAATTTCTTGTATTTGTGCTGCACCAAAAGGTATTTTCGATATGACAACTATTAATAAAATGAATAAAAATCAAAATGAAGATTTTAGTGATAATGATGATGACGATAATAATGACGATAATAATAATAATAATAATAATGAAAAGTACAATAATGAAGATAGAGTAGTTTTAACACATCCAATTTGTATTACTGGTAGTATTGATGGTTATGTATCAGTATTTGGTATAACACCAAAAATATCATTTGTAAAGGGTGGTGATAGTGAAGAAGAGATCAAATTCGAAGATTGGACAATTGGTGAAATGGGTGGTTATCATGCATATCAACAACCAGTTGAATCAGTTAAAGCAGCTTATTTTGGTAGATTTGCATCAAAAGCATTCTCTACTAATCCAAATCCAGAAATTCATATTTGGGAATTAGAATCACATACACCAAAGTTACGTTTAGAAGATACCATTAAATTTTATATAGATAGTGAAATACCACAAGCAATAACAACAACAACAACAACAACAACAACAGCAATTGCTACACCATTAAATACACCACAAGTTATAATAACATCACCAACTTCAGGAATTGGTGCATTTAAATCACCGCCACTTACAACTACAATTTTATTGAAAGCCAGTACAAACAATGTTGGTGTCGGAACGGCATTAGCGGCATCATCATCGTCATTGGCACATGAGGATATTATTAGTTGTTGTTTTAGTTTTGTTAGTTTAGATGATGGTAGCTATTCAGTTGCATTTGGGTATGGTAACCAAGTGAAAATCTTAAATAAACCAGTGGATAGAGTGATTGGTAGTTATAAGAGACCATGGGTTCAAACTCATAACTATGATGATTTAACCTCGCCATGTAGTAGCTTAGAATGGGGTAAAGATCTATCATTGTATGTTAGTGCTGGTAATCAAATTATGGTGTTTACAAAATGGTCAAAACTTAACAACATCAATGACAACTTAGCATTATCACAATTTCAAACGGTTGGTCATGATTACAATACCAAATTGAATTCAATTTATCATCAACATTCTGAACTTCAACGTCCTTTACCAATGTATCATCCAAAATTCTTAACTGAATACATGATGGCTGGTAAATTTGGTGTTGTTGAAAAGATCTTAAAACATGTTTGTCAATTCCTTTTCGAAAAATATGATGATTTAAATGATTTACCAAAATCACCAGTTTTCATACCACCATTATCAATTGAAGAGATTATTCATTTCGATGAATTTACAAATTCAAAATCAAAGAAAACTGGTACTTCTGATGATATGGATAGAATGAATTCAATTGATAAGAATAATCATAATGATCGTAATGATCGTAATAAAGATGATGACGATGACGACGACGACGACGACGATAGTGATAGGGATGAATTAGAAAATTCAAATAAATTTACAAAAAGACAAGCAAGAAAATTAAGTGAAATTTTATCATCAATTAAATTGGGTAATCTTTCAAGTAGTGAACAAATTCAATTGTTAGCAGTTACCGATACCTATGGTGAAATTGGTGAAATGAGAGGTGGTCTCGATGAGAATGGTTCACGTTTCATATTGTCAGCAAAGGTATTCCAATTTTTACGTAGATCATTACCACCACAAGATCGTCCAATCTCATTGAGTACAACCGATATTCTTTGGGCGTTACATTCAGAGGCACAAGAAACTATTCTTTCAACTTGTTTCCCAACCGATCCAGATTGGGATGCTTTAAAACAAATTGGTGCTGGTTTGTGGATTAAATCGCCAAGTACCTTGATAAATGTAGTGGAAAAGTTGGCAAAGACAACCTACATTCAAAGAAGAGACCCAAGAGAATGTTCATTGTATTATTTAGCATTGGGTAAAAAAGGTGCGTTGGTTGCATTGCATAAAGCTTCAAAAGATATAAAACAAGTTGAATTCCTTTCACAAGATTTCACTCAAGCTAAATGGATCACTGCTGCAAATAAAAGTGCATTCCTTTTACAAAGTAAACATAAATATGAATTGGCTGCTTCATTATTCCTTTTAGCAGGTCAATTAAAGAAAGCTGTAAATCTTTTATTACAAATGCAAGGTGATTTCCAATTGGCATTGGTTATCTCAAGATTGTATGAAGGTGAGAATGGCGAATGTTCACGTATGATCATTGAAGATCATATCATACCACTTGCAAAGAAAACTAATGATCGTAGTTTATTAAGTATTTGTAATTGGTTATTGAAAAAGTATGAAGATGCTATAACATGTTTAATACCATCAGTTTCAATAGATGGTGATAGAAAACTTGATGAAGATGATAACAATCAACGTGGTGGTGGTGGTGGTGGTTATAGTTTAGGTGTTTCTGGTAATTCAACACCAATTGGTATGTCTAGTCGTAATTCAATGGTATCATCACCAATTAATAGATCAACCACTGGTACAAATTACTCAAATGCTACAGGTACAACCTTAACCACTCAAGTGGTATCACCAATCTCTCAACAATTACGTGCTTCTCAATTAGGTCCTTCCATTTTATATTTCTTCCGTTTCTTAAAGAATCATGTTCAATTACGTCAATTATCAGAGGATAAAAAGAAAGAAGATGAATTCTTAAGAACTAGTTCTTACTCTTATTTCAATAGTGGTTGTTCATTATTAGCACTTGAAAATATTGAAAGATTAGAAGCATCTCATCCAACCATTTTAACTGATAATCAAGAACGTCAAGAAGTTGAAAAATTAGAAAAATTAAAACAACAACAACAAGAAAAAGAAAAAGAAAAAGAAAGATTAGAAAAAGAAAAACAAAAATCAAATGATTTAGGTTTAGATTTTGGTGGTGGTGGCGGTGGTAGTGGTTTCTTTAATAAACCGTCATATGATTTGGGTTTAGATTTTGGTGGTGGAGGCGGTAGTAGTAGTGGTTTCTTTAGTAAACCTTCAAATGATTTAGGTTTAGATTTTGGTAGTGCACCATCAAAACCAACTTCATCATCTTATATGGGACTAGATTTCAATACACCAACTCAATCAAATTCAAATGATTTAGGATTAGATTTTGGTAGTACACCATCAAAACCATCGACTTCTTCATCTTATATGGGACTAGATTTCAATACACCAACTCAATCATCATCATCAAATTCAAATAATTATGGTTTAGACTTTGGTAGTACACCATCAAAACCAGAAAATTCATCATCAAATTATATGGGATTAGATTTCAATACACCAAGTCAATCATCATCTTCAAATAATTATGGTTTAGACTTTGGTGCACCATCATCAACCACCACCAATAATAATAATAATAATAGGTGGGAGTTGTTAGATAGTAATAAATCCAAAAGAAGAATCAATTAAAGAGATTGAAGAAGAAAAATCAAATAAAGATAGAGAAGATAAAGCAGCATTATCAGCATGCAGAAGCATCATTGTAAGCAGCAACATTCATACCAAGTAAAAAAGAAAAACTTTCATTATATTCATTGATTGATAATGAATTAAAAGATAAATTGGTTGTTAAAGTTTTACTTGAAACCATTATGGAAACTAGAGAAGCTGATAATTGGGATGAGGAATTTAAAGATTTTAAAGAATCATTAGAATATTTATGTAAAAAGAATCAAGTTAATTCCAAAAGAAATTGTTAAATCATTAATTGAATATTGTTCAAATAGACAATATGTTTATCAAGTAATTCAATTAACTAAATATAATAATAATAATAATAATAATAGTAATAATAATGAAGATGGTGATGAAAAAGCAATGGATATATTAGAATTAATTTCAATTTCAATAATTAAATCATTATTAAGATTTGATGATGATAATATTTTAATGTTAATGAATTCATCAGCATCACAACCATTATTAACAGTTTCATTAGAGATTTATCAATCAATTATGTCTATTGATAAACGTTATCATAGTCATTCATTGATTTTATCAACAGTTTATATGATGTTATTTTTATTAGGTTATGGTTCACAACGTTTCGATGTGTTATTAGTATTATTCAAAAATAAGAATACTATCCAACAATTTAATCAATTCATTGATCAAATTAAACAATTACCAATTAGATCTTATAAAGATACTGAAAATAATGAATTAATTGGTGCTGGTGATAATAATAATGATGATGATGATGATTTTGATATGGATGATGAAGATGACGATCCAAATGAAATATTAGATAAAGAAGAATTAAAGAGAATTAATGATGAAAAGAAATTAATATATAAATTCTTAAAAAGATTCTTTGATTTCCTTTCATTGAAATATTTTAAACAATGCTTCGATCAATTAGTAAAGGCATTGCCATACCATCAAGTATTCGATTCAGTGAATCAACGTTTATCACTTTGGATTGGTTCATCACAATCAAAACTTTTACATGTTCCACAAAAGATTTTAGATCAATTCACCAATAATACAACTAAAACAACAATTGAAAACTTTTTAGAACTTTTAAAATCTTATAAAGAATTTAATTCAACTGATCAATATCAAATTTGGAAAATTTTAATTACAAATCAAAAAGAATTATTAGATCATATTATACTTGGTATTGAAATTACTTTACCAGTAGATATTAATGGTGGTAATAACAATAATAATAATAGTAAGGTAAATAAAAATAATGAACCAATGCCATTGAAAAAAGTTGGTAGCCAAGTTCAATTTGGTGGTGGTAGTGGTAAAATTAAATTTGAAGAAGAGATTGAAATTTATAAGGATAGTGATTTATTACAATCATTTTGTTTGGATCCAACTTCACCAGAATTAAATGTTATGGCAATTGCAACCACTCGTGGTATTAGAGAGATTGATCATAAACAATTGGTTAGTGAAATTAGGGAAGAACATGATATAGATCCATCAGAGAATTTAATTAGTTCACCATCTTCAAGTAGAGATAATAAAAGACCACGTATCACTGGTAAATCAGTTTCATCTTTAAACATCTCCAAAGGTAAGATTAGTACGGTATTCAGTGGTTTAAGATCAAGTAGACAAATGGATCATAATATAATTGTACAATGTTTAGAAAGTCATCCAAACTCTTCATTCTATTTATCGGGTGGTATCGATGGTTCGGTTTGTTTATGGCAATTTGGTATACCAGAGGTATTGACTGCCTATCAACTCCCTCAAAAACCAAGAATCGTTAGATGTAAATTCAATCAAAGTGGCACTAAATTTGGTGCATGCGATATGGCGGGTAATATCTTGTTGTGGCAATTCGCAGCTCAAGAAGATACCTTGAAACCATTCTATTCACTTCAAGCTCATTCTAAGCAATGTTTGGATTTCACATTTTTAAATTCTGGAAGTTTATTGGCAACTGCCGGTATCAGTAGTAGTGATAGCAAATCTCGTGATATCTGTCTATGGGATGTATTATTGCCACCTAATAAATCATTGATTGCCTCTTACACCGATCAAGAGAATGGCGCATCCTCAATTGTTTATTCTCCAAAACGTCAAACTATCATCGTTGGTGGTAAGAAAGGTTCATTGTCACTCTACGATATTCGTACTCATAAACAATTGGAAAGTTTCAAAGCTCATCATTTAAATACTAAATCATTGGCATTGGATCCATTCGAAGAGTTTGTTTGCTCTGGTAGTAGTGATGGTAACATTAAGATTTGGTCCTTACCATCGATGACTTGTCTCAATACCTTTGAAGATGCTCATAAAAAACAAACTTTTGTTCGTCCAACAGGTGTTTTCAAATCTCCAGTTTCAACCTATGGTGTAATGCAAGTTAGATTAGAAAATAATGGTTTATTCTCTTGTGGTTCTGATGGTCGTGTTACAAAACGTTCATATTATAAATTATAAAAAATAAATAAAATAAAATAAAAAACAAAAGGTATAATAATATATTATCTAAAAAAAAAAAAACAAACACCATCCTATTTTTAAAATTATTCTTTTCTTTTTTTTTTTTTTTTTTTTTTTTTTTTTCTTTTTTTTTTCTTTTTATTTAATTTATTTTAAAATGTTTAGATATAAATTTATGGAAGTTTTGATACACTAAGAGTAATTTTATCGTTTTGTTGAATGAAAATATTTCTATAAAAAGGATGAAACTATTAATTAGTATTATGTTTTAAAAATAATAATTGTTTTTTTTTTTTTTTTTTACATACGCTGTATCTGTTTCAATAACAATATTTGCTGGTTCACCAGATTGAGTTAAAAACTTTGATTTATCTAAAAGTGATTTATAAAAACCTGCATTTGATGATTGTTTATTTCCATGTGCTAAAAATAAAAAAATGATATATCATATTTACATATGTATTGAAGATAATGATTATATTGATAGGTATGATTTTTAATAAAAAAAAAAAAAAAAACAAATTAATAAAATTGTATCTAGTTTTTCTAAACATAGATTCTATGCCACCTGGTGAAAATATCTTTGTTATTTGATGCAATTGTAATTGTTATAATTTTTATTATCCTAAATTAATATTATGATTTATATATATAATATATATACCCTTTAAACAAAGTCCACTTTCATCTACACAACAATATCCAACAACACCATTTTGTTGGGAACTATAGTCCAATTATAAATTTTTTTGTTTTTTTCAACAAGTCAAAAAATTAGTTTTATATTATAAATTTAAGTAATGGTTATTTATATATGTATATGTTTAAATACACATACAGTTGAGTGAAAGTATCTGCTAATTGTTTATCCATTTTATATATTTGTTTTTTTTTTTTTATGCGTACTATTTGAAAAATTAAAAGAAATTTTTTTTTTTTACTTTTATTTTTTTTTTTTTTTTATTTTTTTTATTTTTTTTTATTTTTTTTTTTTTTATTTTTTTCAAACAAATCCAATTTTTAAATTAAAAAAAAAAAAAAAGCATTCTAAACAAAAAAAAAAAAATCCACACACACGAGTGTTTAGATTTTATATAATAACTAATCCAAATATTGGATAAACTTATAAATTTATTTTTTTAAATACATACAATAAATATAAATATATATATAAAATTTAAATGGGAACAGATGTTTATGCACCAGGTAAAGCAAGTTCATCATGGAGAAAATTAGCATTAGTCACTGGTAAGAGATATAAAAAGAATTATATAACATTTGAAAGATTATTAGATAGAACTATTGATAATATTACAACTGCTACAAGTTCAAATGTAACTATTTTTTTTTTTTTTTTCTTTTTTTTTTTTTTTTTTTAAATTGTTTTTTATTAATTTTTATTTTTGGATTAATATATATACTTTAATAGATATCAAATCAAATTGTAATATCAGATACATCAACAAAAAGAGATGTTTGTAGAGTTGTATCAATTAAAAGACCAGAATCAAATAATGATGCAAATGCAAATGAAAAGAATATTGGTGGTAAACCAGCAGTAAAAGTAGTTAAAGAGTTTATACAAGAATCAACAATAAAATCATTATCATGGTGGAATGATTCAATGGTGGCAGGTTCAAATGATGGTCATATTTATTATTATCAAAACGATCCAACCACTACGGATGATCCAGAATTGAGAGAGACATTTGTACATACGAAATTAAAAGGATTTAAAGAGAGTGTTTCTCAAACCATTGGTTCGATGGGTTTCAATACCTCAATAAAAGCAGTTGCAATCAATCAACTTTCAACTCACCAATTTTCATCATTAGAGAATAACTATTATCATATTTGGGATTTCTCTGATGCAGTTAGACCAACCATTACATTCAAAGTATCTGATCAACCAGTTTATTGTAGTCAATGGTCACCACATTCAAGAAATTATTCTTTAATTGGCGGTTCTGAGAATTCTATAAAAATAACTGATACTCGTTTATTAAGTAGTTATAGTACAACAAGAAAATCACCAACAGTTTGGTTTAATAATAGTGGTGCAATAGGTGGTGGTGGTGGTGGTGGTGTTAGTGGTAGTAGTGGTAGTAATGGTAAAAATTCATCATCTTATCAATCAAGTGTATCAATTAAAGATGTTGCATGGCATCCATTTGTACCTTATTGGTTCGCATCAGCGACTGATAGTGGTGAAATATCAATTTGGGATCTTCGTTCAACTTTAGAGCCTGTAATTAGTTTTCTTGCACATAGTAGTAGTATTAGTAAAATCGATTGGTGTCCAGCTCATAGCGAACTATTGGTTAGTTCTGGTATTGATGGTGAATATAAATTTTGGTCACTTTTAAATGAACCACATTATAATCTATTTCAAAAGGATGAAACATCACCATTTGTGTCGTGTGGTTTCTTTGAAAATGATGGGTACAATAGTTATGGTGTTAATCAGTCGGGTGAAGTATATTATGCAAATGTTCAATCCAAATTCATGAATCCAATCATTCATAGTAAATTCGACAAGAAAGAACGTTCTGAAAGAATCACTGAACGGTTAATTTACAATCGTGATTTCATCAATGGCTTTGAGAAAGCAATCACCCAAGCAAATAAACATTCTCGTGCTGGCAGTGCAACGAGTTTAGAGAAAGCTAAAATACTTTTATCACTTTGTTTCCAACAGAATTTAGATGATACACTAGCGGATGTATTAAAATCAACAATGCCAAAAGCGAATTGCAAAAAAGAGACATTAGCCGAAATTGAACAATACGCGTACTTTATTCCACCAACTTTTTATGAAAAATTCCAAACAAAGTTATCCACAAATTTAATGACAAAAATTAAAGAATTAAAAGTTAATTTGGATATTCAATATCATATTAAAAATTTTAAAGGTGTAGGTGATGAAATTCAAGATATAGAGAGAGACGTTTTATCAACATTAAAAGGTGATTTAAATAGTATTAGAATGGAAACTATTGTTGATCTCGTCGAAGTATTATTAGCTCATGATACAAATAGATGTTTTCAATTTGCAATTCAAGTCATCGAATTATTTAAATTGAAATTATCTCAAATTATGCCAATCATTCGTTTATTATTACATCCAAGTATATTTGAAAAGAAATATTCTTTAGGCGATTCAACTAATATTTTATTATCATCTTCATCTTCAAACAATAATAATCAAACACCATTAAATGTTAGTGGTAATAATAGTGTTTTACAAGTACCATCTTCACCATTATTAAAAAATAATAGATCAAGTTCAGTTGGTGGTAACTCATCTTCAACAACAACAGCAGCAGCAGGAACAACAACATCAATATCATTATCACCTTCAATGGGTAGATCAAATACTACTACTACCACTACTAATAATAATAATTCTAAAGATAAAGAATTATCATCATCAATTGGTGGTCAAATTATTTATGGTAATGGTGATTTAGAAGAAATGAAATTAAATGAATATTTAACAAACCCTGATCAAATCATTCATCAATTACATTTTATGAAAGGTTTCCTTAGATTATTAAATAGTCCAGCTCCAATTGGTGATGGAACCAATGCAACTGATGAAGATATAATTGATTTCTCCGCAAAGAATAAACCACCATTAATATTATCAATGCCAATCATTAGAATTTATATGACAATCTTATTGGATATGTTTATTTTTGATCAATTTTTCATTGTCCTTTTAAATTGTTTAAATGTTGTCACAGAAGAATACGAATTTCATCAATACCTTCAAGACCAATATGATTTGGCAACACCAGAATTCATTGAATATATAAAGAACAGTCAACAAAGAGATAGATTGAAACCATATGATACTGAACGTTATTCAACCCCAATGTTAACTATTATCTCTATACTCTATAATGTACCACCACAATCAATACCATTGGAATTGTATGAACAATTACTTCAATCACTACCTTTGTTAATTCAAGAGGTAGATAATTCACTCATCTCTACAATTCAACAACCTGACCCTTCAAGTGGTCAACCTGGTAAAATGCAATCCTCTCAAAAAGCTACTCAATTACTTGAATCCATTAAATTTATAACAACTGAACAACCAAAACCAGTTATTCCATCTTCCTCATCTTCTTCTTCTTCTTCTTCAACTAGAAGACCTGTAACTTCATCAAGACCTTTATCCGCTAATTTATCCTCACCTTCCACTACTACTACTACTACAAACAAAATATCATCAGAGTTACAAGCTCAATTACAAAGTATTAACTCAATATTAAATAAATATGTTTTTTAATAAAACATTCAAAAAAAAAAAAAATTAATTTCTTTTTTTTTTTTTTAACACATTAAATCCAATGAAATATTATGAAAGTTCAGATATTTTAATAGAAAACAATTTGTATTTTAGTATCTAAAAATTTAGAAACAAAACCTGACCACGTATAATTAATATTTTAATTTTTTTTTTTTTTTATTTTATTTTTAAAAATCAATAAATTATGAAAAAAAGAAAAGAGGTAATGGATATTTTTTAAATTACTTAATCTTAATAAAACATAACCAATTCCCGATATACCTTTAAAAAAACTATATCTGTTATTTTCAAATATTATTTGTTTTTTATCTAAAGTTTTCTTACTAATGATTGAGCATATTTAAATGTTATTTCACTATTTTCATTTAATAATAAAGATAAAACATCTATTTTACCTGAAAGATCACAACAAAAGGATAGATCTGTTGGCTCCATTTCATAAATTTTATTTTTATCATATCCAACTGGATATTTATAAGAATCACCAATTAATTTTCTTGAAATTTAAATACCAGGACTTTCATAACACCATGAATACACAATTACTATTGAGTTACAATTAATTTCCCTTGTATCTTTCCATTCTTGAGTTTTAGAACAAAAATGTTCATCTTCCAAAATAACTATTTTTTCAATAAATGATTGTACTGAACTTTTCAAATCAGCTCTGAAATAAGGTAAAGAAAGTGATAAATACCATGTGATATGCCTGTATTCATTTCCTTTACTAGTTCTATAGAATTTAATAATTTTGTTACAGATAAATCTATTAATGAATCTAAAAGGTCTGCAGTTTCTAGGTTAATTAGCTCTTGAGGTACTTTATATCTTACAACATATATTGTTAATAGACAACCTGTGACCCCACCTACAATATCCAAAACTTTACTTTGTAAAATTAAATCCTTTGAAATTTCATTTGAAACTAATGAAATTTCTTTATTTATCCATTAATGGTTTTTTGTTATTATACCTGAGAAACAAATTGCATAAATATCAGATGATAATCCATCAAATGCACCACCACACGGTGTAAACTTTGGCCTATTAACTAATATAGAATTCACTATTCTATCACAAAGTTTAAACATTGAAATAGAATTGGAATGTGCCTAAATTCCAGAAAGAAAAACTAAAACACCAGATAAACCCAAATAAAAACTACCATGTGTAATTAATCCACTTCCTTGTAATGTTTATTCAATTGTTGATAAAATTTCAATACTAATAGATATTGCACATTCTATAAACGAGGATGGATCAGCATCTACATCGGTGCAAACACCCTTTTGAATACAATCTTCTATTTTTTCCACTTCCGCATCTGTTGGTGGTGAAGAAATTAGTGTATCAATACACCCATAGGAATAAATTATATCTGTATAATTTTGAATTGATTCATTTTCAAATTTGAGATTGGAATTTGAAACTAAATAAGTTGAATAAAATGATGTACATCCAACATTAACAATTGTTTCTCCTGGTTAGCTTGATATCCTCTGGATAGAAAGTGGGTTACAATTGGGTAGCAAACCACTTTTTAATACTATCCCAATCTGATTGTAATCTAGATAAACAATTTTCAATATTATTGATATTATTATCTAAAAAGCTTCTCATTGAATGTCCAATTTGTGGGTAAGTTAAAAAGAATTGATTTACAAATTTAGTTGTTGAATCATTTTCCATAAATAAAGATTTGTAAACTTCAAAAGATGGGCTTTTCATATTTTCTTTTGCAATTGAATTTAAATTACTACACACAACAGGAAAAACAAATTCATCAAGAGTATTGGCGCAATTTGAAATTATTTCAGCAAATATTAAAGAATCTGGTGTATTTTTGAACTAAAGACTATATTATTTAATCTTTCACCAAATCTAATAATTTAATTATAATGCTCTATAAGAGTATTTTGGAATAAATTTTTTTAAACCCATAGAAATAGGATACAGTTAATTTTTATAACAGTATAAAAATTATTAAAAAAAAATAAAAAAAAAGGGTCAATTGCCAACGATATAGTTATTAATAATATATTTTTTTTTTTTTTTTTTTTTTTAACTTATTTATACTGTTTTTTTTTAAACTTTTAATTGTTTTTCATTTTTTATATTTTTATTAAATAATTATTTTTTTAATTTTTGACCAATTTTTTTTTTAAATATCAATAAACTATTTTTTATATCAACGAAAATGTCAGAAGCACAATTAGAACTCGAAGTTTTATCTTTCTTTGTTAGAAAACCAGAAATTACTCAATACGGTACACAAACCTGCAATAGTAATTGTACTTGCACATGTGTGTGCACTACCAGATGCTCAAACAATTGCAAAAAACAAAATTGGCTAAGAAAATTTAATTCAGGGTATCCCATTCGAAGATTTAATTAAATCTATTGACCATAAAACCCAAATTTATTATTCAAACACTTAAACTTTGTCCAAATTAATTATTAAATGTCTTTTCCTATTTCCTAATAGGTAAAAAAAAATAAACGAAGTTATTGTATTATAAAAAAAAAAAGAAAAAAGTTTATGATTTTTCATTTTTTATAGTTTTGATTGTGTTTATTCAATTGTTATTATTAACTTTTTTTGGATGCATTACACAAATTTGTTTAATTTATAATTTTAATGATTTCAAATATAAATTTAAATCTTTGATTTATTTTTTTTCGACCGAAACCATTTGTTTAAAAAATAAATAAATAAAATTTTAAAAAAAAAAAAGAATGTATCTTTTTACATAGATTATTTTATTAATAAATAGTTTTTTTTTTATTTTTATTTTTTTTTTTTTACTTTGGATAATTAGAATTATGGTAAATCGCTAATTGATCTTTTTTGTGGAATTCCTTTTGGTTGTTCAGATTTCTTTCCCATTTCTTCAAACATTAAAATTTTTTGTAAAATTGAAGATGTCTTTCCTGTCATCATTTTAATGAAATCTCTAAAGTTAATTGCTCCCTTACCTTTAATTTAATTAAAATAATGAGTTAATAATTAATAAAAATATTAATATATAAAACTAATTGAATTTTTTAATAACATATCATACCAGTTGAATCAACTTGTTCAATCATTTTTTTTAATTCCAAATAAGTCTTTGGTTGATTAATTTTTTCCATTAAAAGTTGGAGTTCATAATGATCAATATCACCAGAGTTATTAATATCATAACTCATGAATTGAGTTTTATATTTTGAAAGAGTTGCTTCATCTAATTCCTAATTATTATCAATATTATATTTTATTAGTAAATTTATAAAATAAATAATTAAATAAATAAAAAAATTAAATAAATAAAAAAATTAAATAAAAAAATAAAAAAGTGTATAAAAAAAAAAAAAAAAAAAAAAAAACATACACCAGCAAATTCTGCAGCTATTGAATCTAATTCACTTTCTTGATTTTTTAATTGAAGGCCATGTTTTTTACCAGATTGATAGTCAACTTTGCTTGCCATTTTAATTTATTTATTTATTTATTAATTTATTATTTATTATTTATTTATTATTTATTTATTAGATATTTTGATTTTTTGATTTTTTTTTTTTATAATAAAAAAAATTTGTTTTGGAAAAAAAATAAAAAAAAATAAAAAAATAAAAAAAATAAAAAAAAATAAAAGTTTTCAAAGAAAAAAACTGGGTGGCTGATTTTATTTTAAAAAAATAATTATTACAAAAAAAAAAAAAAAAAACTATTGGGCAATACCCAAACCAAACCACCAGATTTTTTTTTTTTTTTTTTTTTTTTTTTAATAAATTAATTAATTTTTTTATTTATTTATACAATGATTTTAATCATTGATTTTCTAATTTTAATTAAAATTGTTTTTAAAGATTGTTTAATTGATAATTCATTTAATTTTTTATCAGCAGAAGAAATATTTGAAAGTTTTTGAATTTTATCATTTACAGATTTAATTTGATTGAGACAACTTGTTGTGAGAGATACTAATTGATCAGAATTGAAATCTGAAGAGTTTTTAATTCTTAAGAGTAGATTTCTTTCAGTTGAATCATCATCTTCATCAAGATAGACAGTGAAATTTTTTTTATCTAAAATCTCCTCTGCTCTATTGATTAATCTTTGAGCATGATAAAGCGATTTACGTTTTTCAGAGAGTGGAATTACATTTGAAGTATTTGGAGATAATGGAGTTGAAGGTGAGAATGAAGGAGATCTTTGAAGTTTTTCAACCAACCCTTTAGAAACACCCCAACAATGATGAATTAAATTGATTGATAAAAAGTTTGAATTTACTTCCAGGTTTTTAATATCTTTCCAAATTTTAGTTTCAACCAAATCACTAGCGGAATTCTTATCATAAAAACATTCAACAACACGATGATTACCAGATGATAACAATTGAATGAAATAACCCAATTCAAATAATTGAATACCACTTAAATAAGTGTCCCTTTGATTTGTGTTGTCCTCGGGTTCTTCAATTTTTGAACTTGTGCAAAGCACTGTTGTGGAATCTATACGTCTTGGTGGTGGATATAATGAAAATATTGACTCAGTTGGTGCTACATATACACCGATCCAATCCTCCTTTTTCTCAACGCCATTTTCTTCGTCGAAGGATTCCTCATTCTCATGTTTAAGATTATGAGATACTGAACCTGATCTTTTTATCATTAAAATTCTAGCACCCTCCAATTTATGTTTTGTTAATAGTGATTGAAAATGGTTATAAACTTTCAAAAGATTATATGATTTAATATCGCTGATTTCAAAATCAGCATCTGTATATTTTCCACTTGTTATACCAAGTGACGATGCCTCCTTTTGGAGATAAGATTGTTTTCTAACTTTAATTAACCAGTCATTTAAAACTTTAATATTTAAATTCTCTTGAATTAATTTCTTTTCTTTAACCTCTTGAAATCTTGTATAACATTGATTGAATAATTGTTGAATCTCTGCTAAAGTTGCAGTTAAATCCTCTTCACCCATACGAATTTTCATAATTTTCTCCCTTTCTTCACCTTGTAAATATACCATTGGTTCACCCAATTCCAACATTCTTTTAGTGTCCAATAGCAATCTATAGGTATGATATAACTTTTTACAATAACTATGATTACTATTAATCATTGATAATAGTAATTTCTTTTTATCTTCTTCCTCTTGTTCTGACCCACCACATTCAATTGAAATTGGTGAGCCGTTTTTAAAGATTAATTTTGATGCATCACCCATTTGAGATTTACTATAACTTAAATAATGTTGAATTGCAGATTGACTAATTAATTCTTTTCTATTTAAGAAAAGTTGTTCCCAAATTGGTGATTTGTAACAAAATCTTGTGGTAAACATTGGTTCTATCAATTTTGGATTACCTTTATATAAAAGTTCACAAAATCTTTCAACTTCAAATAAAATATAATCATCTGGTTCATGACTATCAATAATTGGTTGTTTAATATCACCAACTAATATATCATCAATATCTGAACAATAAACACCAAAATAATCCTTATCACTACTTTCAACATTTAAATTAAATGAATGACTACCTGCTAATGTAAAATAAATCACTTTTGATTCATCATTTTCAATATTCTTTTTTCTTTCTTTAATAATTTTATTACTAAACTATATATATTTAAAAAAATAAAAAATAAAAAATAAAAAATAAGAAAAAATAAAAAAATTTTAGTTTTTTAAAACAAAAATAAAAAAAAAAATAAATAAATAATAAATAATAAAACTCACATCTTTATAATACTCTTGGTCTGACATTCTATATTATTAAATAATTTTAATAAAAATAATAATTGTTTTTTTTTTTTTTTTTTTTTTTTTTTTTTTTTTTTTCAGTTATAAAATTTTTTTTTTTTTTTTTTTTTTCAGTTATAAAATTTTTTCAAAAAAAAATAAAAAATAAAAAATTAATAAATATCTGATTGGTATCCTACTTTTTTTTTGAGAATTGTTTGAGATTTTTGTGTAGGAATATAAAAATAAAATTTTATTTTCTCAAGAAGGGAATGTATTTTTTATATGTTATTACAAAAACTAAATATATAAAATATTTATTTTTTTTTTTTCAAAACTATTTCCTAAAAACCAATATTAAATAATGAACATTTTGAAAAAAAAAAACAAAAAAAAAAAATTGATAACAAATAAATAAAAAAAAAAACTATCCCTTAATTTATTTTTTATTTTTTATTTTTTATTTTTTTTTATTAAATTACCTTTATTTCCAAATGAAACTCATATTTTTTAATTATTGGAGTTTGTTTGGAATAAAGGATGTTTGGTAAAAAAAAAATGTGATGAAAAATTATAATAATTTATAAAAAAATAAAAGAAAATAAAAAAAAAAATAATAAAATAATAATAATATATAAATAAATTGAAATTATAAATTGTTGGAATTAGGAGTGGGAACACTGGCTTTTCAGTTAATTTAAAAATTAAATAAAATTAAAAAAATAAAAATAAAAAAAAATAAATAATTAAAAAGTTCCCACTACCCTTTTTTAGACTATTTGTAATTTGTATTTATCTTAAATATATCACATTTTTGTAATTTGATGAAAAACTAAAAGTTTTAAAAATTATATAAATAATATAAATAGTTAGTGTGAATTAATTACTTTATAATTTTTTTTTTTTTTTTTAATAAAATCGATTTATACCCATCTTCCATAGTACCCATATACTTTTTTTTTAAAAAAATTAATAAAAATCCCATTGGAATACCAGTGTTTTGGGTTAGTGTGAAATGGCGCCAACGAAAATTTTAAGAGAGTGGGTGATTATTTGCATAGCATTTTGCTCGAAATCTTATATCTTATTTGTTTTATATTAATAATGGTAATAATTCTTAATATTTTGTATAAATAAAAAAAAATATGTATATATTTAATTTTTATATTTATTTTATTTAATTTTAATTGTTTTTTTTTTTAAAAAAAAAAAAAAAATTAAAAAATAAATAAGTATATAAAGGAACTCAAACATTTTTTTTTTTAATCAACTAAATTAAATAAATAATAAAATAAAAAAATAAAAAAAATGAGGATAAATAATTTATTAGTATGTTTGGTTTTAGTTTTCTCAACATTATCAATTAGTAATGCAAATCCGGAACATGATAAATGGTGGAAACCTCCTCCTAGAAGTAAGTTTAAATTTTATTTTTATTTTTAATTTATAATTATAGGAACTAATCTTTTTTTTTTTTTTTTTTTTATTTCTAAAAAAAGATTGTGATAGTTTGTCAGAGGACCAATGTAAAGCACCAAATTCTGGTTGTAAGTATTTACCTTTTGTTTCATGTTGTGGTACAAAGAAATTCTTTTGTGTAGAAGATAATGGAAATGGTTGTGGAAATGCTCCATTAAGTTGTATGAAAGATTCAAAAACCGATGCAATTTATGAGATTTGGAGTTCATGTAGACCAAATTCACCATTTTTATATGATTATCAAGTTAGAAATGAAACTTGTGATCAAAAGCTATGTGAAGCAAGTGGAGGAGTTTGTGAATGGGTTGACCCAGTACCATGTATGGGTACATCATGTTGTCCACGTTATCCAGTTTGTAAGGGTGGTGGTGGCGGTGGTGGACCAGTCTCACCATGTAAGAATGTAATTTGTCCAGAGGATTATTGTTGTCAAGATATTCATGGTGGAGCTTACTGTGTTGAAAAGCCAAGACCACCACCACCAAAACCACATCATCTCTGTAAAGCTATTAAATGTGGTAGAGGAAAAGAATGTATTGTAAAAGATGGTAAAGCATGCTGTGTACCAAAACCAAAGCCACCACCACCTCCACCAGTGCTTTGTGATGCCGTTCAATGTCCAAAAGGATTCAATTGTGTCGAATTTGGTGGAACCGCCAATTGTGTAGAATGTGAAGAAAAGGAATGCGAGCATCACCATTGTCCACCAGGATATGATTGCGTGGTCGACTCTCACCATCGTCCACATTGCCAAAGACCAAATCCAGGCTCATTATGTCGTAATGTAACTTGTCCATATGGCTATGTTTGCAAGGCAATTAATAATCTTCCAACATGTATTCGTAATCCATTACCACCAAACTACCCATGTAGAGATTTACATTGCCCATCTGGATACTCTTGCGAAATCATCAATGATCTCCCATCATGCGTAAGAGAAACCCATCCAGGTCATTGTAAAACTTGTCATGATGTTAATTGTGGTTCATTGGATTGCGCAATGGTTCCTAATAAATGTCCAAGAGGTTCTCGTGACTGCTGTATTCAAATTCCATCGTGTCGTTTACCATCAAATTCTAATGATGATTATGATAATGATCCTAATGGATATGATGATAATGAAAATGAGGGTGATGGATTATCAATTCCATGTGGCCCAATTATCACTTGTAAATTAAATGAAATTTGTTTATTAGAACAATCACGTTGTGCCCCATTATGTGAATTTGTAAAATGTTCACCAGGAACTAAATGTGTTGCTGATACAACTGGAATTCCAGTTTGTTTACCAAATGGAATAACTCCATATTAAATTTAAATAAAAAAAAAATATATATTTTCATTTTTCATTTTTTTTTTTTTTTTTTTTTTTTCAAATGATTTAATTTTTTTTTTAGAATTTATTCTATCCCTATCCATTATTCTTCAGAATAAAAAACAATTACAAAAAATGAATGGAAAATAATTAAATTCTAAAAATAATATTTTTGGTGAAAAAAAAAAATCCAAATCATTTAATTTTTTTTTTTTTTTTTTTTTTTTTTTTGAAAATCAAATCAATTTTTTATTTTTTTAATTTTTTAATTTATTTTTTAATTTATTTTTTTTCAAATTTTTTTTTTTTTTTTTTTCTTTATTTTTTCTTTTTTAGTTTTATTGTATTTTTATAATTTTTTTTTTTATTATTTGTATTATCTGTGTGTTTATTATTAAAAGTCAATCAATCACATCAAATAATATATAAAACTATGGAAGATATGCAAGTTGAAAAGAATACAGAAGGATCATCATCATCATCATCAAATAATAATAATAATAATTCAATTTCAAATGAATTCGATTTAGAAACTTATATCAATAATTATTCAGGATTTACAAAGATTCATAGATTAATTTTCATTGCTGATAATTGTAAACAATTAGAAGTTGAAGCATATAATATGGCATTGAAAGAAGTGCAAAAAACACCAAATCTTGAACTCTACAATACAATCATCAATAAATCACACGGTATTCTCGAACTTGACCCAGTATACATTGAAAATTTAAGTAAAAAGAATTCCTTACAATTAGATAAATTAGAACAAGATTTAAATACTGCTAAATCAAATATGGTAAAAGATAGTATTCGTGTATGTATTTTTTTTTTTTTAAATTAAAAAAAAAAAAAAAAAAAAAAAAAAAATTTTAAAAAAACATATTAATATTTCTTTTTTTTTTTTTTTTTTTTCTTCTTTTAATTATTTATTTATTATATAAAATAAATAAAAAAAAATAATAATAAAAAAGTTTGCACAAAATGATTTAGGTGAATTTTATTATAAAATTGGGGATCATCAAAATGCATTAAAATGTTTTATTAGAACTAGAGATTATTGTACAACATCAAAACATGTTTTAGCAATGTGTTTTAATATTATTAAATTAGGTGTAGATACTCAAAACTATACTCATGCACCATCATACATTGCAAAAGCTGAACAAAGTCCAGATTTAGATAATGTTTCAAATGCTAAACTTCGTTCTGTTAATGGTCTTTACAATTTAGATGGTTCTCGTTATAAATTAGCAGCTAGAAAATTCATTGAAACTCCTTTTGAACAATCAAATGTATTTTCAGATGTAAGTTGATATTTTAAAAAAAACAAAATAAAATAAAATAAAAATAATGAAATTAAAACTAATATATGAAAAAATAAAAATATGTATATAGATAATTTCACCACAAGATATTGCATATTATGGTGGATTATGTGCATTGGCAACATTTGATAGAAATGAATTAAAGAAGAAAGTGATTGATGATCCAATGTTTAAAAACTATTTAGAATTAGTACCAGAACTTAGGGAATTAATTAACGATTTCTATAATACCAAGTATGGTTCATGTTTAAAGTATCTCGATAAAATGAAGCCAATTTTATTATTGGATATTCATCTCTATAAACATGTGGAGATTTTATATCAAAGAATTAGAAGCAAAGCATTGGTTCAATACTTTTCACCATACCAATCGGTCGATATGAATATTATGGCCAGTGCTTTCAATACCACTGTCACTCTTTTGGAAAAGGAGATCAGTAAACTCATTATGGAAAATGAGATCCAAGCTCGTATCGATTCTCATAATAAACGTCTATACGCTAGAAAAGCCGATCAAAGAACAACCACCTTTGAAAAAACCGTTCAAGTTGGTTCCGATTTCCAAAACTCTTCAAATTCTCTCCTCTTACGTTTAGAGATGTTAAATAATAATATCTCAACCGTTTCAAATCGTAAAGATAATGAAAGAGGTAATTGGGAAAATCCACATCATCATCACCAAATGCAACATCAAATGTTTGGTTTATTTAATAATAATAATAAATTTTAAATCCAAATAAAAAAAATAAAAAAAAAATAAAAAAAATAAAAAAAAAAATATTAACTTTTGGTTAATTTGCCAACAATTCAATGACTCAACAGTAAATCAGTTTTTTTTTTTTTATTTTATTTTATTTTATTAAAAAAAAAAAAAAAAAAAAAATATGGTTTTTTTAAAAAAAAAAAAAAAAAAAAAAAAAAAAAAAAATGCTAACCAATTTTGGTCAAATAAATTAAGTTAAAAACCAATCAATTTGGATTTTTTATTTTCATTTTTTTTTTTTTTTTTTTTTTTTATTTTTTTATTTTTAAATTTTTTTCATGCTTTGTCACACCTTTTAAAAATTTTTTTTTTTTTTAAATTTTTTTTTTTTTTTAAATTTTTTTTTTTTTTCAGAAATTTTTTTAAATTGAAATTTTTTTTTTTTTTTTTTTTTTTTAATTTCTCCAATCATCATATTTATAATTATATCTTTTTTGTTTAATAAAAAAGAAAGAATACCAACATGAGACTTTTATTGTGTTTAATTTTCTTAGTTTTTGTTTTCAATTTTGCATTATCAACAGTTCATTTCAAAGATACCTTTGATAGTAAGTAAATTTGATTTGAAAAAATAAAAAAAAAAAATAATAACTAAATCTAACCAAACAATTTTTTTTTTTTTTTTTTTTTCAATTTTTTTTAATTTTTTTTTTTAGACGATTGGGAATCAAGATGGGTTGTTAGTGATTGGCATAAAGAAGATGGTAAATCAGGTAAATTAGTTCATACTGCAGGTAAATGGTTTGGTGATGAAAATCAAAAAGGTATTCAAACTAGTGAAGATGCTCGTTTCTACGCTGTATCAGCTAAATTCCCAAGTTTCAGTAACAAAGGTAAAGATTTAGTTCTCCAATACACTGTAAAGAATGAACAAAAAGTTGATTGTGGTGGTTCATACATCAAGTTATTACCATCCAAATTAGATCAATCAGCATTCGATGGTGAATCTGAATATTCCATTATGTTTGGTCCAGATGTTTGTGGTGCCTCAAAGAGAGTTCACGTCATTCTCAACTACAAAGGAAAGAACCATTTAATCAAGAAAGAAATCAACAAAGTTGAAACCGATCAATTAACTCATCAATACACTTTGGTCATTTCACCAGATAACACCTACAAAGTACTCGTCGATAACAAAGAGATCCAAGCAGGTAACCTCGCTGATGATTGGGAATTACTTCCATCAAAACAAATCAAAGATCCAAAACAATCCAAACCAGTCGATTGGGTTGACGTAAAGGAAATCGATGACCCAGAAGATGTTAAACCAGCCGGTCATGACGATATCCCAGCTTCAATCGTTGATCCAGAAGCTGTCAAACCAGAGGATTGGAATGAAGAAGACGACGGTGAATGGGAAGCCCCAACCATCGCCAATCCAGAATACAAAGGTGAATGGAAAGCAAAGAAAATCCCAAATCCAGAATACAAAGGTGAATGGGTACACCCATTAATTGATAACCCAGAATACGCTGAAGACAATGAACTCTACCTCTTTAATGATCTCGGTGCTATCGGTTTCGAATTATGGCAAGTTAAATCTGGTTCCATCTTTAACAATATGATCGTCACCGACTCTGTCGAAGAAGCTAAAGATTTCTCTGAAAAGACCTTTGTTGCCAACCAAGAAGCCGAAAAGAAAATGTTTGACGACCTCGAAGCCGCCAAAGCTGAAGAGAGAAAGAAAGCTGACGAAAAATTAGCTGCCGAAAAAGCTGCTGAAAAAGAAGCCGAAGAAGCTGATGAAGAAGAAGAAGAAGTCGCTGAAGAAGATTTAGTTAAAACTGATGACAAAAAAGAAGAAGTCAAAAAATCAACCAAAAAAGTTGATCATGACGAACTTTAAATGAAATAAATAAATAATAAAAAAAAAACAAATAAAAAAAAACTCGTGTTAAACTAAAAAAAAAAAAAAAAAGTTTATTTTTAGAATTTAAAATTGTTGATATTACATTTAATTTTATTGTTATTATTAATTCTTTTTTTATTTTCTTTAAAAATTAAGATTTTAAAAAAAAAAAAAAAAATTTGGAAGCATTTAAGTGGTTGAATTTTTAAATGGAAAAAAAAATAATTTGGATTTTTATTTTCTTTAAAAATTAAAAAATGATATTGGGCCAAAAAATCAAAATTAGGATTTTTAAAAAAAAAAAAAAAAATTTGGAAGCATTTAAGTGGTTGAATTTTTAAATGGAAAAAAAAAATAATTTGGATTTTAAGTTGATAAAAGAAATAAGATATTAAATAATATCTTTTAAAAAGATTCTTTTTTTTTTTTTTTTTTTTTTTTTTTTTAATTGTTTTTTTTTTTTTTTTTTTAATCTTAATTTTTTTTTTTTTTATTGCACTGCGAAAAAAAAAAAAAAAAAAAAAAAAACAAAATTAACAATAACAGTAGTATCAAATAAAAAAAAAAAATAATAATAATAATAACTTTAATACCAAATAAAAAAAAAAAAAAAAAAAAAATGAAACAAACATTTGTAAAAGATGAAGTTTATAGACATAGTAATAAAATGAAATGTGGTTTAAAAAGATGTTTAAAAGAGTCAACAAATATTGAAGACTTTCATTATTGTCTGGGATGCACTGATGATAAAATAGTTTGTACTTCTTGTAAAAAAGGTTATACTGGACAAACAGATCATCAAACTATACCATATAAAGAATATAAAAAAGTTACATTTTTTTTAAAGTATGAACAATTCACTAAAGATTATCAACATATTAAACAATATAATGAATCAATGGATAGAGATAATAAATTATTATTTATTAATACTTTATCAAAGAAAATTGATTTTGGAAATAAATGGGATTCAATTGGGTTATCTGATAATGAACCATTTTTAGTTGTTAGTTTTATTGGTACCAGTGGTTCAGGTAAATCAACTACAATTGGTCATTTAACTAAAAATTATAACCATCCAATTCCTGGAAATCATGAAACTCTTTCTTCAACATCTTCTGATATTAATTCTTTTATTGGCGAAACAATGGGTAGTAATAAAAATTATAAATATTTAATAATTGATTCTGAAGGTATAAATGGAACAAATTCTCAAACAACAAATAAAATAAAACTCCAAGTAATTATTATTATCATTTTTTTTTTTTTTTTTTTCCAAAAGATATATTAATATTAATTTTTTTTTTTTTTTTTTTTTTTTTTTTTTTTTTTTTTTTTTTTTTGACAAAAATTAGGAAGCTCAAATAAGAACTCCATTTATTCAATATTCATATCCAAGATTATTATATTTGTGTTCAGATGTATTTGTGTTTACATTTGATAGCAATGCAGGAAATAGAGCTGATGTTTATGATAGATTAGTCCAATATTCTCAGGTTGCAGCCGATAGTACCAATAATCCATGCAGTCCACATTTAATCATCTTATTTAATAATTCCTCTAAAAAAGAACAATATGATGATATGGCATTCGCAAAGAATGAATATTTCAAAGATCAACATTCACATTTAATCGACTTACAATTACGTTTTCAATCAGTATCAATAATTTTCTTACCTAATTTTAATGAAAAATCAAATAATACCTTCCATAGATATCAAAGACAATTTAAAAAATTGGAAGAAACGATTAGTGAAAAAGTATTGGAATCTTTAAAATACAAAGAAAGCAGAAGTCCAAAAATTTCGGTTGAAAAATCAAGATCAATGCAAAAAATTTCAAGTTTAGCTAGTTTCTTTAGTTCTAATCCAGATGGTTCCCCTGATTTAATTAAATTAAATTGTACTGGTATAGTAAGAAAATTTGATGAAATTTCACTTAATGATTATCAAGCTCAACTACAAAAACCATTACCAAGTACACATAAATTAAAACCAATTTATAATAAAACTGTTCCATCAACGTCCTTCTCTAATAATAATAATAATAATATTAATAATAATAATAATAATAATAATAATAATAATAATAATAATAATAATAATAATAATAATAATAATAATAATAATAATAGTAGTAATAATAAAAGTAATAATAATAATAATAAAAGTAATAATAATAATAAAACAATCCCATCAATGCCCATCTCTTGTAATAATAATAATAATAATAATAATAATAATAATCATAATAATAATAATAATAATAATAATAATAATAATAATAATAATAATAATAATAATAATAATATTAGTAATAATAATAATAACAATAATAGTAATAACTCTAGAGTTGTTAATAAATCACATCTCTCAACACCAATTCCGTCATCATCAATTAAAAGTCTTCATACTATTTTTAATTCACCACCACCTTTGCATACTTCAAAACCCGTTGAATTAGAATCAAATTTAGTTAGAGATAGGGTCAGAACATATTCAGTGGGAAATTTGAAACCATTAAATGAAAATAACAGACAACCACAAACCGGATTGTCTCCTATCAATAGAGATAAATTTACAAATTCAAAAAATAATTCGGACAATAATTTAAATAATAATAATTATAATAATAATAATTATAATAATAATAATAATAAAAATAATAATTATAATTATAATTATAATAATAATAAAAATAATAATAATAATAATATTATTATTAATAATAATAATAATATTATTAATAATAAAAATAATTGTAATGATAATAATTATTATAATAATAATAATATTAATAGTAATATTAATAATAGTAATGATAAAATTATTAATAATAATGATAAAGATTATAATAGTTACATTGATAAATCACAACTTGAAGAAAGACCAATAGCAGATGAGCTTTTTCAAATTCAATCATTTTTACGTCCAGAGATTGATGATACTGTTCCACAAGACCATTATAATAAATATAATAATGAAAATTTACAAAAAGGACAAGTTATTGAATTAACACCATCACCATCATATCAATCATTACAATCGCCACCACCATCACAGCAAAGACAAATTAGTGAATTAAAAACATTACCAAATAGTTCATCAACAACTCCATCATCATCAACACTATCAACACCATCACCATCTCCATCACAATCATATCAATCATTAGAATTGCCACCATCGCCATCACCATTACAACCACCATCACCACAACCATCAAAATTATCAAATAGTTCATCAACAACTCCATCACAATCACCATTAAAAAGATCACAATCATCACCATTAAACACATCTGTCATAAAACTTGATAATAATTTAAGTGATTTACATCTTTGTAAATATGCACAGTATTTATTAGAATTTTTTTTAATAAATTATAATTATTTAGTAGAGAATAAACCATCATCATCATTATCAAAATGTTATTCTGATAGTTTAGAAATTTTGAAAATAAAGTTGCCAAACGTTTATTCAATTTTTAAGGAAACAAATAATATTAATTCAGAGTTTTCAAAAAAATTGCATCCATCTTTTAAAAAGACTTTAGATTTAGTTTCAAAAGAAATATTTAAGATGGTACCATGTAGTTCAAAGAATGCAAAAGGTCATTCTTGTACGAATTATAGAGAAACTCATAGAAACCATCAATCAAATGAAACTTATAAATTATCAAATGGTGGTTTGTTAGGATTTTTTAAAACCGACACATTCGTAAGGTATATGTGGGATGGTGAATTTGTGCCATCATTAGAATACTTTGATTTATCGGTATTTTTAAGTAATCGTCTTACTAGTATACCTAGAATTCTACCATACAATATACAAGGTTCAACAACAAATCAAGGTGTTTGTTTTGGTTGTTGTTTGAATTCGCCATATATACCATATACATGTGGTCATTTATTATGTTTAAATTGTTCACTTGGTAGATTTATTGACCAAACCCAAAATACATCGGACGAAGGTTGTAGAGTAAGGGGATGTAATGGAAAACTTTCTTGTAAGATCAAAGAAATCGATAAAATACAAACAATGGGTGTAAGAATATTATCATTAGATGGTGGTGGTGTAAGAGGTATTTTACATTGTGATGCATTGGAACAAATTCAAAAACAACTATTTGACATTCCAATCATTTCTTTATTCGATTTAATCGTTGGTACATCAGCAGGAGGATTGGTTGCATTGGCATTAGCATCAACACAAAAGACTCCTGCACAATTAAGTACAGCAATGGAAAGTTTATCAAAAAGTGTATTTGTAAAACATCCATTCCAATTATTAGCTAACCTAGTATCAAAACCAAAATATAGTAGAGATAAACTAAGAGAATCCTTCAAAACTATATTCCCACCTGATGAAAAATTAAAAAATTCATTCTCAAAAATTAGAGTAGCAGTTACATCAGTAACTCAAGAATCTGGTAATTTAGAGGAATGTTTATTTTTAAATTACCAAAAAAAGACTAACCCAACAAGATGTTCAGAACAAAGGAAATTCATTACCAATTCAAATGTAATTGACGCTGCAGAGGCAACATCAGCTGCACCAACTTTTTTCTCAAAATTTGAATTTAATTATCGTCAATTTCAAGATGGCGGTTTAATCAATAATAATCCATGTAAAGTTGCAATGAAAGAGTGTAAAGATATGTGGCCTGGTAGAAATATTGATATTTTGGCTTCACTTGGTACTGGTAATTTCCCATCACCAGAAGCAGATTTAAATAATTTATTTAGATTTGGTGAAAAGATTATTAATCTTTTAACAGAATGTGAAAATTCTAGGAGAGAAGTTCATGAAATTTATGATATAATTAAAGAAGGTAGAAATTCATTTAGACACAATCCAAGTTTCCAAAAAGTCAATTGGTTTAGATGCAGTAGATGATATTACAATGAATATTTTAAAACAACAATCTGAAAAAACTAAAAATGATCCAATTATACATTCAATCATAAAGAAATGTTTATCATCATTATTTTACATTGACGATTTGGTCTTAAATCAATCTACAAATCAATTAACTGGTAATATAAAATGTAGGCTTGATAAAATTCCAATCGAAATTAATAATCAATTTAAAAACTCATCACCAGTATTTATTTTTAATACTAATCACTCAAATGTTGAAAAACAATTTAAATATTCAACTCCTTCACCTTTACCTCCAAATAAAGATTTCTCAATTCCATTCGTAATTAATAGTCCACCAGATACTATTGATATCTTATGTACTTTAGTACCATTGAATGAAATTAAAAATGAAACTTCAATTTCTGGCACTCCCTTTTCAATAAAGAATGGTATAAATAATTTATTCATACTTTTGGAGGATTAAAAAAAAATAATAATAATAATAATAAAATTAAAAATAAATAAAAAAATTAAAATAAAAATAATAATAGAATTAAAAAATTAAATAATCAAAATAATAATAAAAAAAAAAAAATAAAAAAAAAAAATAGAACTAAAATTTTAAAAATTAACAATAAAAATAGAAAAAAAACAAAAATAAAAATATTTATAAAAACATTCAAACTGGACACACAAAAAAAAAAAAAAAAAAAAAAAAATTTTCATTTTTTTTTTCATTTTATTTTTCATTTTTTTTTTTTCAAACAATTTATTAATTCTTAATATGAATTAAGTATAGATAAATAGGGCACTCAAAAATACACAAAATGATATAAAAATTAAAAAAAATGAATGTAATCATTCTGTTTTTTGAATTTTTTATTTTATTTTTTAAATCAAATTTTATTTTTAGAATTTAATTATTTTTCATCCATTTCTTGTAATTATTTTTTTATTTTGAAGAATATTGATGATAACATTCAAATTAGACCCGAAAAAAAAAAAAAAAAAAAAAAAAATTGATAACAATTTAAATTTATTAATTTTTAATATGAATTTAGTATAGATAAATAAAGCACCCAAAAATACACAAAAACGAATTTAATTATTATTATTATTTTTAATTTTTTTTTTTTTTTGGGTTCAATTGAGAAAAAAAAAATTAACATGACTGAATTAATTATTTTATTTTTATTTTTTTATTAATGAATTAAATCTTGATAGGTTGTTTTTAATTTATTAATTCAAACATTCAAATTTTTTTTTTTTAAAAAAAAAAAAAATATAACAATTAATTCAACCAAATTAATTTTTTTATATAAAATATATTCACTAGTTGTTGTTCTTCAAAATAAAAAAATAATTAAAAATGAATGATAAATAATTAAATTCTAAAAATAAAATTTTTGATTTAAAAAATAAAATAAATAAATATATAAATAAATAAATAAATAAATGAATAAAAAAATAAATACAAAAAAAAAAAAAAAATAAATAAATAAATAAATAAATAAATAAATAAATAAAAAAAAAATATATTTGTGGGGTTTAGAAAAAAAATAAAATAAAAAAAATTAAAATAAAAAAAAAAAAAAATAAAGAAATAAAAATTTTTTTTTTCTAAGTTACACTCACAGTATTGACTTTAAAAATAAAAAATATTTGTAATTATAAAATTCACCATATTAATATTTGTAATTACAAAAATTTGAAGGGACTTTAAAATAATAAAAAAAAGTTTATTTTTAGAATTCAAAATTGTTGGTATCAAATTTTAAATTTAATTATTATTAATCCTTTTTTTATTTTCTTTTTAAAAATTGAAAAAAAAATATTGGCCCAAATCAAACTTAAGATTTTAAAAAAAAAAAAAAAAAATTTTGAAGCATTTTTAAGTGGTTGAATTTTGAAGTGGAAAAATTTGGAAGCATTTTTAAGTTGATAAAAGAAAAAAAATTTTAAATTTTTTTTTTTTTTTTTTTAATAATTTTTTTTTTACAAATTTTTTTTTTTTTATTGTAGAACTCCATTTATTCAATATTCATATCCAAGATTATTATATTTGTGTTCAGATGTATTTGTGTTTACATTTGATAGCAATGCAGGAAATAGAGCTGATGTTTATGATAGATTAGTCCAATATTCTCGGATTGCAGCTGATAGTACCAATAATCCATGCAGTCCACATTTAATCATCTTATTTAATAATTCCTCTAAAAAAGAACAATATGATGATATGGCATTCGCAAAGAATGAATATTTCAAAGATCAACATTCACATTTAATCGACTTACAATTACGTTTTCAATCAGTATCAATAATTTTCTTACCTAATTTTAATGAAAAATCATATAATACCTTCCATAGATATCAAAGACAATTTAAAAAATTGGAAGAAACGATTAGTGAAAAAGTATTGGAATCTTTAAAATACAAAGAAAGCAGAAGTCCAAAAATTTCTGTTGAAAAATCAAGATCAATGCAAAAAATTTCAAGTTTAGCTAGTTTCTTTAGTTCTAATCCAGATGGTTCCCCTGATTTAGTTAAATTAAATTGTACTGGTATAATAAAAAATCTTGATGAAATTTCACTTAATGATTATCAAGCTCAACTACAAAAACCTTTACCAAGTACACATAAATTAAAACCAATTTATAATAAAACTGTTCCATCAACGTCCATCTCTAATAATAATAATAATAATAATAATAATAATAATAATAATAATAATAATAATAATAATAATAATAATAATAATAATAATAATAATAATAATAATAATAATAATAATAATAATAATAATAATAATAATAAAAGTAATAATAATAATAATAAAAGTAATAATAATAAAACAATCCCATCAATGCCCATCTCTTGTAATAATAATAATAATCATAATAATCATAATAATAGTAATAATAATAATAATAATAATAATAATAATAATAATAATAATAATAATAATAATAATAATAATAATAATAATAATAATAATAATAATAGTAATAATAATAATAATAGCAATAATAGTAATAGCTCTAGAGTTGTTAATAAATCACATCACTCAACACCAATTCCGTCATCATCAATTAAAAGTCTTCATACTATTTTTAATTCACCACCACCTTCGCATACTTCAAAACCCGTTGAATTAGAATCAAATTTAGTTAGAGATAGGGTCAGAACATTTTCAGTGGGAAATTTGAAACCTTTAAATGAAAATAACAGACAACCACAAACTGGATTGTCTCCTATCAATAGAGATAAATTTACAAATTCAAAAAATAATTCGGACAATAATTTAAATAATAATAATTATAATAATAATAATAATAATAATAATTATAATAATAATAATAATAATAATATTATTAATAATAAAAATAATTGTAATGATAATAATTATTATAATAATAATAATATTATTAGTAATATTAATAATAGTAATGATAAAATTATTAATAATAATGATAATAGTTACATTGATAAATCACAACTTGAAGAAAGACCAATAGCAGATGAGCTTTTTCAAATTCAATCATTTTTACGTCCAGACATTGATGATACTGTTCCACAAGACCATTATAATAAATATAATAATGAAAATTTACAAAAAGGACAGGTTATTGAATTATCACCATCACAATCATATCAATCATTACAATCGCCACTACCACCATCACAGCATAGACAAATTAGTGAATTAACAACATCACCAAATAGTTCATCAACAACTCCATCATCATCAACACTATCAACACCATCACCATCTCCATCACAATCATATCATTCATTAGAATTGCCACCATCGCCATCACCATTACAACCACCATCACCACAACCATCAAAATTATCAAATAGTTCATCAACAACTCCATCACAATCACCATTAAAAAGATCACAATCATCACCATTAAACACATCTGTCATAAAACTTGATAATAATTTAAGTGATTTACATCTTTGTAAATATGCACAGTATTTATTAGAATTCTTTTTAATAAATTATAATTATTTAGTAGAGAATAAACCATCATCATCATCATTATCAAAATGTTATTCTGATAGTTTAGAAATCTTGAAAATAAAGTTACCAAACGTTTATTCAATTTTTAAGGAAACAAATAATATTAATTCAGAGTTTTCAAAAAAATTGCATCCATCTTTTAAAAAGACTTTAGATTTAGTTTCAAAAGAAATATTTAAGATGGTACCATGTAGTTCAAAGAATGCAAAAGGTCATTCTTGTACGAATTATAGAGAAACTCATAGAAACCATCAATCAAATGAAACTTATAAATTATCAAATGGTGGTTTGTTAGGATTTTTTAAAACCGACACATTCGTAAGGTATATGTGGGATGGTGAATTTGTGCCATCATTAGAATACTTTGATTTATCGGTATTTTTAAGTAATCGTCTTACTAGTATACCTAGAATTCTACCATACAATATACAAGGTTCAACAACAAATCAAGGTGTTTGTTTTGGTTGTTGTTTGAATTCGCCATATATACCATATACATGTGGTCATTTATTATGTTTAAATTGTTCACTTGGTAGATTTATTGACCCAACCCAAAATACATCGGACGAAGGTTGTAGAGTAAGGGGATGTAATGGAAAACTTTCTTGTAAGACCAAAGAAATCGATAAAATACAAACAATGGGTGTAAGAATATTATCATTAGATGGTGGTGGTGTAAGAGGTATTTTACATTGTGATGCATTGGAACAAATTCAAAAACAACTATTTGACATTCCAATCATTTCTTTATTCGATTTAATCGTTGGTACATCAGCAGGAGGATTGGTTGCATTGGCATTGGCATCAACTCCAAAGACTCCTGTACAATTAAGTACAGCAATGGAAAGTTTATCAAAAAGTGCATTTGTAAAACATCCATTCAATTTCATAACTTACCCATTAATAAAACCAAAATATAGAAGAGATAAACTAAGAGAATCATTCAAAACTATATTCCCATCTGATGAAAAATTAAAAAATTCATTCTCAAAAATTAGAGTTGCAGTTACATCAGTAACTCAAGAATCTGGTAATTTAGAGGAATGTTTATTTTTAAATTACCAAAAAAAGACTAACCCAACAAGATGTTCAGAACAAAGGAAATTCATTACCAATTCAAATGTAATTGATGCAGCAGAGGCAACATCAGCAGCACCAACTTTTTTCTCAAAATTTGAATTTAATAATCGTCAATTTCAAGATGGCGGTTTAAAGAATAATAATCCATGTAAAGTTGCAATGAAAGAGTGTAAAGATATGTGGCCTGATAGAAATATTGATATTTTGGCTTCACTTGGTACTGGTAATTTCCCATCACCAGAAGCAGATTTAAATAATATATTTAGATTTGGTCAAAAGATTATTAATCTTTTAACAGAATGTGAAAATTCTTGGAGAGAAGTTCATGAAATTTATGATTTAATTAAAGAAGGTAGAAATTCATTTAGACACAATCCAAGTTTCCAAAATTCAATTGGTTTAGATGCAGTAGATGATATTACAATGAATATTTTAAAACAACAATCTGAAAAAACTAATAATGATCCAATTATACATTCAATCATAAAGAAATGTTTATCATCATTATTTTACATTGACGATTTGGTCTTAAATCAATCTACCAATCAATTAACTGGTAATATAAAATGTAGGCTTGATAAAATTCCAATTGAAATTATTAATCAATTAAAAAATTCACCATCATCATCAGCATTTATTTTAAATAATAATCACTCAAATGTTGAAAAACAATTTAAATATTCAACTCCTTCACCTTTGCCATCAAATCAAGATTTCTCAATTCCATTCGTAATTAATAGTCCACCAGATACTATTGATATCTTATGTACTTTAGTACCATTAAATGAAATTAAAAATGAAACTTCAATTTCTGGTACTCCCTTTTCAATAAAGAATGGTATAAATAATTTATTCATACTTTTGGAGGATTAAAAAAAAATAATAAAAATAATAATAATAAAAATAAAAATAAAAATAAAAATAGAATTAAAAAATTAAATAATCAAAATAATAATAAAAATAAAAATAGAATTAAAAAAAAAAAAAAAATTAAAATAAAAAAAAAAAAATGGTGGTCTTTATTTGAATGAATATTAAAAATTACAAAAATAATAAAAATATGGGTGATGTTATTTTTATTACCACCATCTTTGTAATTATTTAAGTGCAATAGTGTGAAATTAATTTTATTTTTATTTTCATTTTTATTTTTTTTTTTTTTTTATTATTTTTTTATTTTTTTTTTTTTTTTTATTTTTTTTTTTTTATTTTTTTTTATAACATTATTATTATATTATTATTTAAAATTGTAATATTATTTACTCAACAATTTTGTAAAATTGTAAACTTAAAATAAAATAAACTTTTTTTTTTTAAATAAAATACCCTAATAAAAAAAAAAAAAAAAAAAAAAAAAAAAAAAAAAAAAAAAAAAAAAAAAAAAAAAAATGGAAAAGGTATTTGTAAAAGATGAAATTTATAAATACCCTACCAAAATAATTTGTGACTTTAAAAAATGTCAAAAAGAATCAACAAATAGTGATGATTTTCATTTTTGTCTTCAATGTAATGGAGATAGAATTATTTGTAAATCATGTGCAACTAGACATCAGGATGAATCAGAACACCAAACAATTCCTTATGAAGAATTTAAAAGGGTTACTTTTTTTCTTAAATATCAAAAATTCACACAAGGCTACAATGATATTGTAAAATATGATAGATCAATGGATTTAAAAAATAAACTTTTGTTTGTTAATACTAAAACAAAGACAATTGATCATGGATACAAATGGGGTCAAATTGGATTATCAGATAAAGATCCATTTTTAGTCGATAGTTTTATTGGTTCTAGTGGCTCAGGTAAATCAACCACAATTTGTAACTTGACAAAAACTTGCGATCATCCAATTCCTGGTGGTGATTCAATTACATCAACCTCTTCAGATTTAAATTCATTTATTGGTGAAACTGTTGGTGAAGAAAAGTTTAAATATGTAATTATTGATTCTGAAGGAATCAATGGAACATTTTCTCAAAAAACCAATGATTTAAAAGAAAGAAATGAAAAAAAAGAAAAAGATGAGAAAAATGAATCATTATTAATAGTTTGTATTTTGATTTTAAAAAATTAAAAATTTTTAATTTCATAATGGATTTTTTCCTAATTCTTTTTATTATTTTTTATTTTATTTATTTAATTATTTAGAAGGCTGATATTAGAAGTAAATATGTCCAATCATCTTATCCAAGATTATTATATTTATGTTCAGATGTTTTTGTTTTAACATTTTATGGTGATGCCAGAAATAGAGGTGATGTTATTGATAGTTTACTTGAATTTTCTTCGGTTGCAGCTGATAGTGCAAATAATCCATGTAGTCCACATTTAATCATTTTATTTAATAATTCTAATAAAAATAAAGAATATGATGATATGAAATATGCCAAGAAAGAATATTTTAAGGATTATTTTCATGGTTCAAAAGAGATAGAAACACGTTTTCAATCAGTTTCAATCATTTTCTTACCAAATATTAATGGAAAGGAATTAGATTCTTTTAATAGATATCAAAGTCAATTTAAAAAATTGGAAGAAACTATTAGTGAAAAGGTTTTAGAATCTTTAAAATTTAAAAATAATAGAACTCCAAAAATTTCTGTTGAAAAATCAAAATGTATGAAAAGAATTTCAAATTTAACTAATTTCTTTAGTAAAAATCCAATAGGTTCACCCGATTTAGTTAAATTAAATTGTACTGGAATTATTGATGATTTTTCAAATTTTCAAGAACCAAAATCAACAAATAAAATTTTTAGAAATTTCACTTCAAATAATAGTAATGATAATAATAATAATAATAATAATAATAATAATAATAATAATAATAATAATAATAATAATAATAATAATAATTATATTAATTTTAATGCAGATGAAGATTTGCCAAGTTCTTCTTCTTCTTCAAATAAAATTGGGAATATGTCACATTACACATTTTCTGATTCATCAATTAAATCCATTCAAAATCTTTTAGGAACACCAATAACATTTTCAATAAATTCAGAAGAATCTTATTTTGAACCAGATATATTAAAGGATAGAGAGGCAAATATCAGTAATAAAACAACAACTACAACTACTTCATCTAATAATAATAATAAAAATCATAATAATAATAATAATAATATTAATAATACTAATAATAATAATAATAATTATAATAATAATAATAATAATAATAATAATAATAATAATAATAATAATAATAATAATAATAATAATAATAATAATAATAATAATAATAATAATAATAATTATATTGATAAAACACAACTAGAAGAAAGACCAATAGTAGATGGTCTTTTTCAAACTAATCCAGACTTAGATAATTTACATCAAAATCATAAATCTGGAAGTGAAGAATCAACTTTGCCAATTTATTCAAAAAATCAAGAACATTCTTTGACAGATCAAATGATAAATTTACATGCCAACTACTTATTTGAATTCTTTTTAATAAATTATTATTATTTTGTTGAAACATTTAAATGTAATTCAAAAGAATCAAAAAGTTACACCCATTGTTTGAATATATTAAAATTTAGATTGCCAGAGATTTACACAAATTTTAAAAAAATTTACCACATAGGTCCAGAGTATTCTAAAAAATTGCATCCACGTTTTGAAAGCATATTAGAACTAGTATCAGGTGAAATACATGGGATGGTACCGTGTGGTTCAAAAAATGTACATGGCTATTCATGTACAAATTTTAGGGGTACTCATACAAAGCATATATCAAGTGAAACATATAAACCCAAGCACACTGAAATATTTGGCTCTTTTTTTAACCAATCAGAAGTAAGATATACATGGGATGGAGAATTTGATGAATCAGTAAAATATGATGATTTATCATTATTATTAAGTAATCACCTCTCTGGTAAAGAAACAATTAAACAAGTTTTCATTGGCCATGCAACAACAAATCAAGGTGTTTGTTTTGGTTGTTGTTTAAATTCTCCATATATAGAATATAAATGTGGACATTTTCTATGTTTAGATTGCTCACTTGGTATATTTTCTCAAATGCCTGATCGACCTAAAGATGAATGTAGAGTTCCAGGATGTTATGGGGATAGAGAATATATATTAAAGGAAATAGATTTTATTAAAACAATGGGTGCAAGAGTTCTATCATTGGATGGTGGAGGAGTTAGAGGTATATTACATTGCAATGTTTTACAAGAAATACAAAAGCAACTATATGGTATTCATATTTCAAAATTGTTTGATTTAATTGTTGGTACATCTGCAGGTGGATTAGTTGCTTTACAACTTGCATCAACTGAGAAAACACTACCAGAATTAGCTATATCATTTGACATTTTGGCAAAAAAAGGTTATGAAAGACCTACATTGGGTATTATTACCCATATATTTGGAAAACCCAAATATAAAAGAAAAAAACTAAAAGAATGTTATAAAACCATTTTAAATGACAAATTTTTATCAATTTCATTTCCAAAAATAAGGGCTGCAGTTGTAACTGTAACACAAGAGTCTGGTGATTTTGATGAGTGTATATTTTCAAATTATCAAAAAAAAACATACCCATCAAAATGTTCAAAACAAACACATTTTATATCTGGTTCAAAAGTAACTGACGCAGCTGAAGCCACATCAGCTGCACCTAAATATTTCAGAACATTTGAATATAATAGTCGTCAATTTCTTGATGGTGGTTTAAAGAATAATAATCCTTGTAAAGTTGCAATGAAAGAGTATAAAGATATGTGGCCTTGTAGAAACTTAGACACGTTAGTTTCACTTGGTACTGGTGATTTCCCATCACCAGAAAATCAAAAAAATAACATTTTTAAAGTTGGTGATCAGGAATATAATCTTTTAACACAATCTATAAATTCTTGGAGAGAAGTTCATGAAATTTATTATGGTTTCATATGGGAAGGTAAAAATTCATTTAGGTACAATCCAAGTTTCCAGAAATCAATTGGTTTGGATGAAATGGATGATAATACAATGAATATTTTAAAACAAAAAGTAAACATTGAAAATGATCCAACTGTACATTCAATTATAAAGAAATCTTTATCATCATTATTTTACATTGATGATTTAATTTTTAATAAATCTAAAAAAGAATTAACTGGTAATATAAAATGTAGACTTGATAAAATTCCAATCGAAATAATTAATCAATTAAAAAAAGGTTCAGCTTTTGTATTAAAGTATTCAAACAATGATAAAAATTTTCAATATTTTTCTCCTTCACCTCCACACCCAAATAATCAATTAAATAATTTTTCAAATCCATTCATAATCAAAAATCCACCAGATATAATTGATATCTTATGTACTATGGTTGCAAAAAATAATATTAAAAATGATACTTCAATTTCAGGTAATCCTTTTTCAATAAATAATGGTATAGAGAATTCATTCATAACTACTAAAAATTAAAAATTCATACAATTAATCAAATCCATTGGCAATTTACCATTTATAAATTTTATTTAAATTAATTGCCAATAACATTTTAAAATTATAAAAAAAAAATATTTTAATATATTATTAAAAAAAAAAAACTATAATTTCTATATATCTTAATTAAAATTTACAATAAAAAAAACAAATAAAATAAAAAAATATATTTTTAAATTAATTCTATGTGTCTAATATTTACTTTTTTTTTTTTTGGTAATAAAGTTTGAAAATGAATTAATTTTATATAAATAGATTTGGAAATTATAAATATCTATGGTCTTTTATAATATCTATTGATATCTTTTTTTATAACCTGAGATAAATATTAATTTTAAATTATTTTGTTTAAAAATGAATTAAAAATCATTTATTTAATTTTTTTTTTTTTTTTTTTTTTTTTTTTTTTTTTTTTTAAAAAAAAAATTTCTTATTATTTTTTGGGACTATTTTATTAATTTATTTGGAATAAAATGAGTTTAAATAAACTAAATGGAAAATATTGACTATTTTATTATTTAAAAATATCTGAAAAAAAAAAAAAATAAGAAATATTTTATTAAAAAAAATTTTTTTTTTTTTTTTTTTTTTTTTAAAATAAATCCATTTTTAAATTATTAATGGCCTAAACTGTTTTTTTTTATCGTTATGTTTTTTTTTTTTAATTTTTGTTGTGACTATTTTTAAAAGATTTTTTTATTTATTTTATTTTAATTTTTTTTTTTTTTTTTGTATTAAATTTGTTTTAGACTTTTATATGTGACCTGGTTCACTTGGTACTGGTAATTTCCCATCACCAGAAGCCGATTTAAATAATATTTTTAAAGTTGGTGAAAATATTATTAAACTTTTAACAGAATGTGAGAATTCTTGGAGAGAAGTTCATGAAATTTATGATTTAATTAAAGAAGGTAGAAATTCATTTAGAAATAATCCAAGTTTCCAAAATTCAATTGGTTTAGATGCAGTAGATGATATTACAATGAATATTTTAAAACAACAATCTGAAAAAACTAAAAATGATCCAATTATACATTCAATCATAAAGAAATGTTTATCATCATTATTTTACATTAATGATTTGGTCTTAAATCAATCTACAACAATTAACTGGCAAAATAAAATGTAGACTAGATAAAATTCCAATTGAAATTATTAATCAATTTAAAAATTCTCCATCATCACCAGGATATATTTTTAATACTAATCACTCAAATGTTGAAAAACAACTCAATTATTCAACTCCTTCACCTTTACTTTCAAATCAAGATTTCTCAATTCCATTCGTAATTAATAGTCCACCAGATACTGTGGATATCTTATGTACTTTAGTACCATTAAATGAAATTAAAAATTAAACTTCAATTTCTGGCACTCCCTTTTCAATAAAGAATGGTTTTAATTCTTACAGGATTAAAAATCAAATAATAATAATCATAATAATGTTTATATAAAAGTTAAATCAAATTTAATTTATTTTCAAACTAAATTATATCATTTTTTATATTTATTCAAACAATAACCACCATTATAATAAAAATAATAATAATAATAGAATTAAAATTAAAGATATAAAACATAAAAATAAAAATAATAATAAAAAATTAAAATAATATAATTAAAATAAAAATAGAAATAAAAAAAATAAAAAAATAGAGTTGGAAATTATCAATCTACCTTACATCTATGGGTCTTTGATAATACCCATTAACATATTTTTTTATCTGAGATAATTATTAATTTTAAATTTATTTTGTTTAAAAATGAATTATGGCTCAATATTTTTTTTTTTTTTTTTTTTTTTTTTTTTTTTTTTTTTTTTTTTTTTTTTTTTTTTTTTTTTTTTTTTTTTTTGGATTATATTATTTATTTAATCTATTTGTATTAAATGAGTTTAAACTTAATAAAATAAATTGGAAAAAAAAAAAAATTATTTAAAACTTTATATTACATTTTTAAAGAAGTTTAGGCCTTTTTATTCATACCCAAGTAAACATTAGCTGTGGATTTACCAACTGATTCTGAGTCATTTTCATTGAACAAATGATATCTAATGAGAGTACCTTCAGTTGATAGACATGTAAGAGAGTTACCTTCTAAAGTAACTTTACCAATAAAGTCATTCTTTCCAATCAAGTCATGATCATACATTTCAATAACAACCTTTTCTATATCATCTGAATCCAATTCTTGAACTTGTTTATGTTGAAACTCTGGTAATAATGTGGATTTGATTACTTTGGTTTTTAAGAAATATTCTGTTTTACCAGTCTTTTTACTAATATATCCCATTTTAACATAAGGATCTGCAAGACCGTTTGAATCATACCCTTTTGAAACTTTACCGCTGACAACGAAAAATTCATAATTCTCTTTAGCCATTTTTATATGTGGTAATTATTTAATAAATAAAATAAAATAAAAAAATTGAAATTAATTGATTTAAATAAAAAAAAAAAATTGAAAATAAAAAAAAAAAAAAAAAAAAAAAAAAAAAAAAAAAACAATTGATTTTGATCAAATCAACCCATGTAACGATTTCTTTTTCATAAAATTTTCAGATATTTTTTTTTAAAAAATTTTCAAATAAACATTTTTCACACAAAAATAATCAACCAAACAAAAATTAGTTAATTGATTTAATAATTTCAAATATTACAATAAATATATTCTAATAGAAAAAAATAAAAAAAAATAAAAAAAAAATAATTAATAGATAATTAAAAAAAAAAATTAGATAAAAAAAAAAAAATAAATAAAAGTATTTTTTTAAACAATTGTTTATTTTTATTTTTTTAACTTGAATTTAAAGCCAAAAAAAAAAAAAAAAAAAAAAAAAAAAATTAAATTGTAAAATTGAATAAAAAAAAAATAAGATAACCACAAAATGGGGTTATTTATTTTTCATTTATTTTTTTTTTTGTTCTATTTTTATTTTTTTTTTATTTTTTTTTTTTTTTATTTTTTTTTTTTTTTTTTTAATTATTAATTATATTTTATTAAAAAATGATAGTTAAATTAAGATATATATTATTTTATTTAATTTTAATAGTAAAATTAGTAAAATCAAATAAATGTTTATATGACTATCAATGTGAAACACCCTTTGGATATTGTAAAAAAGAAAATCAAATTTTTATAATAGGTGGAGGACATGTAAACCATAACCAAATAAAATTTATTTTGTGGGAAGAAATACAATTAAAAAAATTGAAGAAACTTTCTTATTTTCAATTCCAATAAATAATGAAAAAGTAAATGACGGACTTGAAACAATTATGAAAATTAATGAAGAGTTGAATCATAATAAAAATCAAACAAAATATAAAAGAGTAACTGGTGTACAATTATATGTGGATAACCCAAATAAAGATGTTGAAATTATAACAAGACTTTGTTTAAATGGTAATATTAATGATATTGATCAAATTGGTAAAGAAATAATTGAAATTCCCATAATGATCCGTAAAGATGAAAATAATGAAGGTGAATTCACTCAATATATATGTTTAGAAAATAAATTAATTTCAAAACAATTTTTAAAAATTAATTCAACAAATTATAAAGAGATTAAAAGTGCAGAAAATATTATTTATAATGATATAGATTGTAAATCAATTTGGGAAATTAATTCAAAAGTTTATTATAGAAAGAAATATTATGAACAACCTTATAGCGAATTTGATGAATTTGGTATGGCAACAATACGTTGTATAAATTGTTCAATTAAAAATTATTCAACAAATCTTATCAATGGAATTCCAAGATATAGAGATTCAAGTAAAATTTCATTTGCCTATGATTTTATCTATTATGTGATAGAAGACGGTATTATAAGAAAACCAATAAAATGTTTAAAAAATGGTAGTATTGATTTCCTTAAAGAAGAATGTAGAGGGACATTTAAAAGAAACCGGTATAAATTCAATTCAAGCATTTCAAGGTTTAAATTATTTAATCTATACAACAAATTCAACCATTGGTAAAATTTTAAATATTGATGATAAACATTTATTTTATGATAGTAAAATTAAAGTAATTTTATTATTTGATCATAAATATAAATTTGGTTATTGCCATTGTAGTGGTAATTTTATTGGCCAAGATTGTAAAACTTGTAATGGTACAATAATTAAAAATTGGATATATGCAACTGATAATCCATATTGTGTACCATTCGATGATGAAGGATATCCAGTTTATTGTAATGAAAATGATTCAAATTATTGGGAAGGTAAAAAACAAAATTCAATGTGTAATTTTGATATTTTTGGTGAAAAATCAAGATCAAATTATTATTGTAAACAAAGATATTGTGTCAATAATGATTCAATAAATTTCAATCCATGGGAATTTTTTATATTTAATTGGAAACCTTCTGATTCAATTTTTAAATTTAAATTAATAAAAAAAAAAAAAAAAAAAAAAAAAAAAAAGAAAAAGAAAAAGTAATTTTTATTTTAATTTAAAATATTTTATTTATTTTTTTATTTTTATTTACAAGGTTATATCATTTTATTTTTTAATATTAAAATGATTAAGTATTTGATTTTTTTTTTTTTTTTTTTTAAATAATTTGTTGTATTCGGAATATGTATGTTTTTGGTTTTTTTTTTTTTTTTTTTAATAATTAAATAATTATTTCTTTTTTTCAACAACTTGACCAAGAATTGTATTAAATAATAATTCTATATTTTCAGAAGTTTTTGCAGAAGTTTCAATGTATCTACATTCAAATTCTTCAGCTAATGAACGAGCTTCACTTTTTGAAACTCTTCTATCTTTTTCCATATCAGATTTATTACCAACGATAACCATTGGTACTCTATCTTTATCTTTAACCCAAAGGATTTTTTCTCTTAAATCTTTAATCTTTTGGAAGCTTTCACGACTTGTAATACTGAAAACAAGGATAAAACCATCACAGCTACGAATTGCTTTATCATGAAGACCACTACTATACTCTTCTTGACCAGCAGTATCTATAAGTTCCAATTTTAATTCTTTACCATCGAAAACATAATCTTTTTTATAGGCATCCTCAACTGTTGGATCATATTCAGTTACAAATATATTTGAAACGAATCTAAAACTAATCGATGTTTTACCAACACCTGATGATCCTAATGTAATTAATTTATAATTTTTCTTTGGTTCTTCTTTTTTACAATTTGAAATGCTATTATTATTATTTATTGTATTTGAACAATTTTTATTCTTTTTTGAAATTTTATTATTTTTTTTATTATTTTTAGATTGTTGATTACAATCATAATTTGATGATGATGTATTACCCATTTTAATTTTTTATTATATTTTATTTTATTTATTTTTATTTAATTGAATTGATATAAAATTAATATTTTTTAAAAAAAAAAAACAATTTCTGATTGCTATTTATATTTTTTTTTTTTTTTTTTTTTTTTTGTGATTATATTATTTTTTTAATTTTAATTTTAATTTTAATTTTTTTTTTTATTATTATTTTTTTATTTTTTTGAATTATTGGGGCTTTTGTTTAGAAATAAATACAATGTTGTACAAAAAATTATTTGGATATATATAAAAAAAATGAAATGCTATTAATAGAAAATCTTTCCAATGTGAGATTTTGTAAAAAAAAATTATTGATAATAAAAATAAAATCTTAAAAAAAGGGGATTGGGGTAGCAACTACTTGGATGGCACTGTAAATTTTAAAAAAAAAATTATTGTAAACAAATTTGGTGAGTGTTACTTGGAGGAGGATTTTTTTTTTTTTTTTAAAAAAAAAGAGTGGTTTGATTGAGAGTGGGTTTATTTTATATAAAACTAGAGTTTTGGTTGGGTCGAATTTTTTTAATATGGTTTTTTATTAAATATCAGTTATTGTTTTGATTAGAAAAATTAAAAAAAAAAAAAAAAAAAAAAAATTATTTTAAAAAATTAAAAAAAAAAAAAAGAAAAACTAAAAGGGGTTGATTGTTTGAGTGTTTGTTGATTGTGGTTTTTTTAATAATTTACAATTCACAAGAAATGAAAAAAATAAAAAAAAATCAATTGATTATTTATATTGAATAAAAAAAATAAAAAAAAAATAAAAAAAAAAATAAAAAAAAATAAAATAAACTATTTTATTGATTAATATTCAAAATAAAAAAATTTGATAATAAAATGAGTTGAAAGCTGTTTTTTTTTTATTTTTTGCCTTCACACTACATATCCACATCAAATTTTATATAAAATTTTAATTTTTTGTAAAATGATCATCACAAATTCGTGGTGAAAAAAAAAAAAAAAATTAAAAAAAAAAGTTTTTTTTATAAAAAAAAAAAAAAAATAACCCCCAAAAGGGAGAAACTTCAAACTGACATTATAATAAAGTTGAATTCAACAATAAAGATCAACAGTTTTTTTTTTTTTTAAAAAAAATAAATAAATAATAGTGTAGAATGGTGCTACTTTGCAAATTAGTGTTAAATTTTGAGTAAAAAAATATCGGTAGATTTTATTTTATTCGTGTGTTAAAGAAAAAAAAAAAAAAAAAATAAACAAAAATTGTGAAACTAATTCAAAAAATAATAATAATAAAAAAAAGGGTGAAATTTCTGAATCTCTGGATATCTTTGATTAGATGGTAAATTAAATTTATACTATTTTGAAAAAAATGGAATTGTGTTCTACCAAACTTAGCAATGATAATTATCTATGATATGAAGATTCTAGCAACATATTACTTTTTTTTAACATTTTATTTTCCAATCTCAGTTTTTTCCAGTTTCTCTAATAAAAAAATAAAAAGAATCTTCTAATTAAAAAAAAAAAAAATTAATATTGTAAAAACAATAATAATAATTTTGTTAATAATTTTCTAACACTAATTCATTTTGCCCCAATTTCTTTTTTTTTTTTTTTTTTCCAGATTTTTTTTTTTTTACTTGCTGATTGTTTTTTTTTTTTGTATTTTTTAATTTTAACTAATTTTTTTTTTTTTTTTTTTATGATTATAACCGAGATGAATATTTTAATAAAAAAAGGAAATTGATTTATCATTAAAGAGATTTTTTTTTTTTTTTTTTTTTATTCTTTTTTCTTTTTTTTTTGAGAATTGATTTAAGAGAGATATTACCGATTCAAATTGTTAATTGATTGGTGTTAATTATAAAAATATATCCATAAAAATTAATTTATAATAAATTTGGTAATGTGTTAAAATCTGATTTTATTAATTATTATTTTTATTAATATATGAAAATATATGTTTTTCTTTTTTACTCTTTTACTTTAATATAAAATTTTTTTTTTTTTTAAATCACCAAATTAATAAAATATTTAAAAAAAAAAAAAAAAACCTAAACAATCCCATTAAAAGATGGTATTATACTATAATTTAAAAATGATTTTATTTTTTTATTTTTTTATTTTTTTATTTTACACATTATTTTTTTAATTTCCCAATATACATTTTCACCATATTAATTTTTTTTTTTTTTGATACTAATTTTGAAAAAAAAAAAACTATAAAATTGGGCAAAAAGATATTTTATTATTATCTTTTTTTTTTATTATTATTTTTTTTTTTTTTTTTTTATTTTTTATTTTTTATTTTTATTTTTTTATTATTAAAAGGAGATTTTTTTTTTAAAAAAATATATATAAAAAAAAAAAAAATATCTTCCTTATCTTCTTAATCTAAGGAGATACGCATTTTTTGATTTACCACTATCATCACTGTAATATTTATCGTAAAAATTATTTATAAATTCTTCAGGTTTGAAACCAAATTTTTGATACAAAATTAAAGCACTATTATTAACGGAAGCATGAAGGGTAATATCTTTACCAATCATAGTTTGTGTTAAATGATACAACATAAATGATGCAATACCACATGCTTGCCATTCTGGATGAACCGAAATAAACATAATATAACCATCAGGATTCATCAATCCACACCCAATAATCATTGACCTATAAAGTGCCACCACTGTAAAATCTGGATATTCTAAAATATCATCAACTAAATTTTATAAAAAAAAAAAAAAAAAAAAAAAAAAAAAAAAGGAAAAAAAAATCAATTAGCCAAAATAAAAAAAAATAATTTATAATTATAATTTATAATTTATAATTAAAAAGTACTTACCATTTATACCAGGCCAAAAATGATCACAAAGGAATTGATTTGTTCTATCAGCTAATTCTGGTGTTAAATATTTATAATCAATTGGATAAATTTCTTGTGAAGAGGAAGTTGAAGAAGATGATTCATAAATTGATACAATTGTTGGTGAAGTCTTTGGTGGCATTAAACCATTGATTTTAAAGAATTGATAAAGTTCACGTAATTGTTGTAATTTCGGAGGACACGATTCATAATCCCTACGAATGAATGGTTTTAACTCTCTAGTAGTATGAGGACTAACATAAGGATCTAACAACTGCCTTCTTCCATATAATAATTCTTTTAATGGTTGAAATGGTCTTTTTGGTTTATTATTATTATTATTATTTTGATTACTATTATTACTATTATTATTTGATGATGATGATGATTTTACCCAATGATAATATTTATATAATGCAGTTTGTTGATTTGGTTCAGATTTTAATTTCTCTAGTATTTCATTCTCTTGTTTTAATTTCTCTTGTTTAATTTTCTCAGTTCTAATTTTCTCTTGTTTAATTTTTTCCCTTCTCTCTTTTTCTTTAGATTCTCTATGTAATCTCTCCTTTTCTAGACGTTCTTGTCTCTCTTTTTCAATTCTTTCCTTTTCTAAACGTTCTCTTTCTAATCTTTCCTTTTCTAATTTCTCTAAACGTTCATTCTCTAATCTTTGATTTTCTAATTTCTCTAAACGTTCATTTTCTATTTGTTGTTGTTGTTGTTGTTGCCTCTCTCTTTCTAATCTTTCATTTTCTAATTGTTGTTGCCTTTCTAATATCTCTTTTTCTAAACGTTCTTTTTCTTTTCTTTCTCTTCTTTCTTGTCTTTGTCTCTCTTTTTCTAAACGTTCTTTTTCTTTTTCTTTTTCTTTCTCTAATAATAATAATCTTTCCTTTTCTTTTTCTAATTTCTCTTTTTCTAATCTTTCTTTTTCTAATTTCTCTTTTTCTAATCTCTCTTTTTCAAATTTTTCTTTTTTTTTTCTTTCTTTTTCTAAATTTTCTGCATCTAATCGTTCTTGCTCTAATGTTGCAGCAATTAATGGTGACATTAAACTTGGTGGATCAATAGTTTTTGTGGTTGGAATAATTGGTGGTTTAACTGTACATGTTACCGTATTAACTATTTGATTGGTTGAGTTGATCGGGGCTGTTTGCCTCCCTCCTCCTCCTCCTGATGATATATTATTATTATTATTATTATTTATATTTGCATTTGTGTTTGTGTTATTTACAATAGGTGGTGGTGTAGTAGTGGTTGTAGTTGTTGTAGTAGTAGTGTTGTTATTGTTGTTGTTGTTGTTGTTGTTGTTGTTGTTGTTGTTGTTGTTGTTGTTGTTGTTGTTGTTGTTGTTGTTGTTGTTGTTGTTGTTGTTGTTGTTGTTGGTAGTAGTGGTATTTAAAGTATTATTAATATTTGATATTGTAGCTGCAACTGCACTAGTTGTAGAACTTGGTAATACTGATAATTGTTGTTGTAAAGTTTTAGGTTGAAAACTTGGTATTTCTTCTCTTTCATAGTATAAATTTAATTTTTGTTCTTTTTTCTTTATTTTACTAAAACCTTGATAAACTTTATCATCGATATTAAAATTATCAATGGCACAAAATCTTTGTTGCTTCCTAACTATAAATTTCCTCTTTATTCTTCTCAATTCTGGTGTTAATGCTTTATCTGGAACATTCCTAAACGCATTTGCTATAAAATCCTCTTCTGCTATTAACAATGGTCCCGATTTCATTTTTTTTATTTTCTTTTTTTCATGATCATTTATTGGGTCGCTAATCATTGAAGAAGATGATGATGAGGATGAAGATGAAGAAGATGATGAAGATGAAGAAGAAGATGATGGTGGTGGTGGTGGCGGGTGATGTCCATACGCACTATTGGCTGTGTTACTGGAATATGTATAATTTATACTATCATATGGTCTTTTCGTTGGTGGATTTATGTTATATGAATTACTATGACTTAGGTTTGATGTTGATGTTGATGATGTCGCAGGATGGTGATAAGTAGGATGTGGTGGGTGATTAGGGTAATAATATGGTGAGGGGTAATTAGGGTGTGGTGGGAAACTAGTAGTATTACTATTTAAACTTGGATTATTATATGCCGTATTACCATTATGATAACTATTAAAATTATTTGAATAGGGTATATGTGGTTTATTAAGTGTATTGATATTGTTGTTGTTGTTGTTGTTGTTAATAGGTAGAGTTGGTGATGGTGATGGTGTTGGTGTTAGTGATGGTGATGGTGTTGGTGATGGTGTTGGTGTTGGAGTTGGTGTACTTGTTGTATTTGTTGGTGAAGATACCAATGATGCTGCCGCTGCTGCTGCTGCTGCGGCGGCGGCAGCAGCTGCTTTTGATGCTTTTAATCTACTTGCTTTAGTTGTTGCTGTAGTAGTTGTATTTGTTGGTGTAATCTCTGTTGTTTTCGTTGGCTGAGATTCGTTTGGTTCACTTTTTGTTTTGGTTGACATTTTTTAAGAGAAAAAAAAAAAAAAAAAAAAAATGTCAAACAACTAGTTGAGTGTGTGTATATGTGTGTACAACTAGAATTTAATATTCATAAATAAAATTAAACAAAAAAAAAAAAAAAAAAAGTGTGAAATATTTAGTGTATATGTGTGTATGGCTATGAAAGAGTGTTTGTTTTTTTTAAAAAATAAAATGAAAAAAAAAAAAAAAAAAAAAAAACGTTATTTTTAATTTTATTTTATTTTTTTTTTTTTTTTATATTTTTCGAAATTTTCAAAAAAAAGGGAGTAAATTAAATTTTTTCATTTTTTTTTTTTTATTATTTTAATAAGCAAAAAAAAATAAATAAATAAATAAATAATAGGGTGTTGTTGTTGATATTTTTATTATTTTATTTTTCAAAATAATAATAATAATAATAATAATAATAATAATAATAATAATAATAATAATAATAAAATAATAATAATAATTCAACATATAATTTAAAAAATGTCAAGTGATTGGGTAGAAGCGATTGCAGATGGTAAAAAGTTTTATTATCATAAAGTTACAAGAGTCAGTGTTTGGGAAATACCAGAAGATTTAAAATCACCAGCACCATCATCTAATGATTCAAATTCAAATAATCAACCAGTTATCATTGGTGATTGGAAAGAATATAAAACAGATAAAGGTCAAAAATATTATTATAATACAATCTCAGGTGTAAGACAATGGGATGCACCACCTGAATTTCAACAAAAATTAGCTTCAACAACAACATCAACATCAACATCATCACCACAACTATCATCTAGTGGTTCAACAACAATTACAACTCCAATACAACCAATTACAACCTCAGCAACACCACAACAACCACAACAAGTAAATAGCAATAATAATAGTAATAATAATAATAATAATAAAGATTTAAAAGAATCTAAAGATTCTAATATAAATACAAATAATTTAGATACACAACAGCAGCAGCAGCAACAACAACAACAACAACAACAACAACAACAACAACAAAATAAAGAAGATCCAATTCAAACATTTAAAAATTTATTAACAGATAATTCAATTAGTTCAATATGTACATTTGAGAAAGCACTTAAATCAATTGCAAATGATGAGAGATATCAAGTTTTAAAGACAATGAGTGAACGAAAACAAGTATTTTTAGATTACCAAGTTGATAGAAAAAAAGTTGAACAAGAAGAAAAGAGAAAGAAAGAAAAGAAAGCCAAAGAGGATTTCATTCAACTATTACGTGACAGTAAAGAGGTAACACCACTAATGTCATGGAGAAGAGCATCACTCTATTTCGAATCGGAACCACGTTGGGAAGCAATAGAGAGTGAACGTGAACGTGAATCATTATTACATGACCATATTCAAGAATTGGAACAACAAGAAAAGAATCAATTAATGTCAATTAAAAAAGAACAAATGAAAATTTTACGTCAAAAATTAGAATTGGATCCTTCGATAACCGTTTTCACTCAATGGCGTAAAGTTAGAGATCAATTCGAAAATGATGATGTCTTTCAAGTACTTGATAAATTCGATTTCTTAACAGTATTTGAAAATTTCATACGTGATTTAGAAAAGAAATTAGATGATCAAAAAAGATTAGAAAAAGAAAAATTAAAAAAAGATTCAAGAAAAGATAGAGATAATTTTAGAGTAAAAATATATTTTTTTATTTTTTTATTTTTTTTTTTTTTTTATAATAATATTAATATAATATTTTTTTTTTTTTTTTTTTTTCATTATTTTTATTTTAGGAATTATTAAATGAAAAATTTAAAAATGGTGAATTACATGCATTAACAAAATGGAAAATATTTAAATTAAATAATGAAAATCATCAATCATTTATTAATTTAAGTCAAAAATCAATTGGTTCAACACCTTTAGAATTATTTTCAGATTTTAAGGATGAATTAGAGATAAAATATGAAAATGATTATAAAAAATTAAAAGAGATATTAAAAGAAACAAATTTTAAATATTCACCTGAATCTACAACTTTAGAATCTTTAAAATCTGAATTTTCAAAACATTCAAATTATAATTTAATTCAAGAATTTAATTTCTTACCATATTTAGAATATGTATGTATATTATAATAATTATTAATAAATAAATAATAATAATATGTTTATATTAATTAAAAAAAAAAAAAAAAAAAAAAAAAAAAAAAAAGTTAAAATATAAAGAAGAAAGTAGAGAAAAGAATTTAGCAAAGAAAAAGAAGAAAAGAATTTCACAATTTAAAATATTATTAACAGAAACTAAAGTAATAAATAAATCATCACAATGGTCAGATATTCAACCAATTATTGAATCAAAGAAAGAGTATATAGATTTAGGTGATGACCAAGAACGTTTAAGAATATTTAAAGACTATATTGAATTTTTAGTTCAAAATGCACTAGATGAAGAAGAGGATGGCAATGAAGAGGGTGAATTAGTTCTTTCACCAAAGAAACCATCAAATGATCAATCATCTTCAAAGAAAAGACGATCTTATATTGATAATTTAGATGATGAAGATCGTTATGGTACTGGTAGTGGAAGTGGTAGTGGTAGTGGAGGTGGTAGTGGTGGTAGTAGTAGTGGAGGTGGTAGTGGTAGAGATAGCAGAGATAGCAGAGATAGAGATCGTGGTAGTGATAGAGGTGATAGAAGAGATGATAGAGACAGAGGTAGATCTTCACATAAAAAAGAGAAAAGATAATAAATAACAATAACAAACAAACAAATAAATAAATAAATAATACTCTGCCAATATATCGATTTAAAATATTTACTTAATAAAATAAATAAATAAAAAAAGTAATTAAACACTTTGTAAAAATATATTGATTTATAAATTTTTTTTTGTTTATTTATTTTTATTTTAAAAAGCAGTAATGAGAGCAAAACCAGTATATAATAAACCAACTGGATATGCTACTAATATTCTTTGATCAATCATTGATAAAACTTTGACAAACATTTTTGATGCTGAATATGTACTCCAAACAATTGCAAAACCAATTAATATGTATCCAACCATACCACTAATGAAATAATAAAAAAAAAAAAAAAGTTTTATTAGTATAAGTGAAATTACTTTTTTTTTAATAATATAAAGTAAATATATTATTTTAATTTCTATACATACTTTATATTAATAATTAAAGAAGTAAATGATAAGAAAATCATTGGTAAAAGACAGTAACCTAAAACACTGATTACTCTATAAATATCAATTCCTTTTTCACTCATTAAATTTAATACAATATACATTGATACACATCCAATTAAACCTAATCCATAAATATATCCGAACTGAATTTTACCACTCTGTGTATTTATTTAATAAATTATTATTTAAATAAAAAAAATAAAAAATAATATATTAATATTATTATATTTATAAAGATTATATATATATGAAAACATACCATTAATAAAGAAAAACCTAATAATAAACCAAATAAAATTGGACCACCTAAATCAGTATCATCCATAATATGTGAATCTATTTTCTTTAATGGATTTAATACTGATAATGTTTTTGATCTAATATGATCGAAATTTATACCTAATTCTTCTAATAATGGTAATTCATTGTCAAAAGAGTCTGTTGGTCCCCCCATACCACCTCCACCACCCATTCTACCTGTATTATCATAATAGGCCCCTTGTGGTGTAGAGTATTGTGAATCTATAAAGTTAAAACTATTATTATTATTCATTATTATATTATATTATTATTTTTATTTATTATTTTTTTTTTATTATTATTGTCTATTGTTTATTGTTATTGTTGTTGTTATTATTATAACTATTATTGGTTTAAAAATATATGTTTTTATATATTTATATTATTATTATTATTATTAAAAATACAAATAAAAAATGAAGTGACAGTGGGTAAATTAAAAATAAATTTTAAAAAAAAAAAATTGAGTTGCTCGCTTGAAAATTTTTTTTTTTTTTTTTTTTTTTTTTTTTTAAATTCAATTTTTTTTTTTTTTTTTTTTTTTTTTTTTTTTTTTGACTCATTTAAATTGATGTGGTTTCTTCTATCTTAATTTTTTAAAATAAAAAGGTAAATAAAAATTAAATTTCCTGTTTTAACAAATCTTCACTTTTTTTTAATTTTTTTTTTTATATCTTTATATTTATTTATTGGTTATAAAGAAAAAAAAATTAAAATTGAAATGATGATTAAAAATATACAGATACTTATGACTAAAAGAATTTATAAAACCATTTAAAGACATTTTCCATTTATTATTTCATCAGAACTTTTTTTTTTCCAATATAAAAAAAGAGTTTAGATGTAATTTCATATTAAAAGTATGATTTTATTAATAAAATGAAGAAATGTATTATAAAATGGCAACTTTTATAATATTCAGTTGATTATCAAAAAAATCTGATCAATTTTTTTTTTTTTTTTTTCAAGTCAACCTCTTTATTTCTTCATCGAAATAAATAATATAAAGGAAAAAATAAATAAAAATAAAAATAAAAATAAAAAATTTTAATTTAAATAAATGAAAAAATAAATATTTATTATTGTTTTTTGTATATATAAATATAAAAATAAATATTAATTATTAAAATAATAAAATAATAGATTAAAATATTAAATTAGGAAAATGCAGAGAGAATAGATTAATTTAATTAATTTGTGGTTGCTTTAGATTGAGAAGAGTTATCACCATATGGACCACTATATGGATTTTTAGGGGTATCATCATAAGAATTCTCACGAGAACGACCTATACTACCAGATTGGTCAAATATTTGTCTTTCATAGTCATTATAGTTTTCTGGAATATGAATTTCTAATGAACCGTCTGGTGAGGATCTAGTATACCAATAACCTTGTTGTTGTGATAACCAATCTCTGTTTGTGTTGTAATTCTCATTGTTTTGATTATAATTTTGATTGTTTTCATTGGTTTGTCCATTTTGTGCTTCAAAGTATTCATTGTTTTCATTTACTTCATTTCCACCATTTTGCATTTCCATAACGTTATCTACATTGGTTGCTGAAAAGTTTGGACCTGATCCCCAACCTGCACCATATGCACTACGTTTATTTCCATGTACTGATCCAGTATTACTATGTGATGTTGAAGATGTGGTTGTTGAAGATGTGGCTGATCCACCAGTTGTACTTGACCCACTAGTATGATGTCCACTAGTTAAAATTGTAATTGAGGCAAATTTTGGTTCATTATCTCCAGTACCACTTCCACCATTATTTGATGAGGAAGAACCTGAAGTTGAAGAACCTGAAGTTGAAGAACCTGAAGTTGAAGAACCTGAAGTTGAAGAACCTGAAGATGAAGAACCTGAAGTTGAAGAACCTGAAGATGAGGAACCTGAAGATGAAGAGGATATTGAAGCAGATCCACCAGTTGTACCTGTTCCACCTGTAGATTGATGGTTATTACCACTAGTTGCAATTGTAATTGTTGCTAATGCTGGCTCTGGTGAACTTGTGCTACCTCCATTTCCATTATTACCGGTATTACCATTATTACTGGTATTACCATTATTACCGGTATTACCATTGTTTCCATTTCCATTATTACCATTTGATGTTGATGTTGAAGCTGATCCACCTGTTGTACCTGTTCCACCTGTAGATTGATGGTTATTACCACTAGTTGCAATTGTAATTGTTGCTAATGCTGGTTCTGGTGAACTTGTGCTGCCTCCATTTCCATTATTACCATTATTGCCAGTATTACCATTATTACCATTGTTTCCATTTCCGGTATTACCACTTGATGTTGATGTTGAAGCAGATCCACCAGTTGTACCTGTTCCACCTGTAGATTGATGGTTATTACCACTAGTTGCGATTGTGATTGTTGCTAATGCTGGGGTAGGTGAACTTGTGCTGCCTCCGTTTCCATTAGTACCATTATGTCCGGTGCTACCATTGTTTCCATTTCCATTATTACCATTACCACTTGATGCTGTTGATGTAGAAGCAGATCCACCAGTTGTACCAGCCCCACCTGTAGATTGATGGTTATTACCGCTAGTTGCAATTGTAATTGTTGCTAATGCTGGGGTTGGTGAGCTTGTGCTGCCTCCATTTCCATTATTACCATTATTACCGCCTGATGAGGTTGATGTTGAAGCAGATCCACCAGTTGTACCTGCTCCACTTGTAGATTGATGGTTATTACCGCCAGTTGCAATTGTAATTGTTGCCAATGCTGGTTCTGGTGAACTTGTGCTGCCTCCGTTTCCATTATTGCCTGTATTACCATTATTACCAGTATTACCATTATGTCCGGTATTACCGCCTGATGATGTTGATGTTGAAGCAGATCCACCTATTGTACCTGTTCCACCTGTAGATTGATGGTTATTGCCACCTGTTGCAATTGTAATTGTTGCTAATGCTGGTTCTGGCGAACTTGTGCTTCCTCCATTTCCATTGTTGCCAGTATTACCGGTATTACCATTACCAGTATTACCATTGTTGCCTGTATTACCATTATTACCATTACCAGTATTACCAGTATTACCAGTATTACCGTTATTACCAGTATTACCATTATTACCAGTATTACCATTATTACCAGTATTACCAGTATTACCATTATTACCAGTATTACCATTATTACCAGTATTACCATTATTACCAGTATTACCATTGCCATTATTACCATTACCGTTATTCTTTGGCACACATCTCAATGTTTTTTGACAACAATGAGTATTTAAACAACCATCATCTTGGGATAATTTGCAATCCATACCTTTACTTTCACAATCAAGTTGAGAACATGATGTAACTATAATAAAATTAAATATTATTAATAAAATCATTAACAATATTATTTAAGATGGTTAATATAATTTTTTTACTTACTGTTTGGTGGGAAATATTGCTTGAATCCTTTTTGTGGTTTACAAGTACTCCAGATTTCATATATTTTATTGGTTTCAACATGAGTTGCACATGAGAGTTGATTATCATAACAATTATTATTTGGATCATTTACACATCTTGAAATTTGGTCACCACAACATCCTGGATATGTTAACCATTTACATTTTGGATAATTTAATTGACAATGATCTTGATTTGTAACATTTTCACAATCAACTACTAAAATAGATTTTTTATTTTTATTATTATTATTTTTAAAACATTTAAATTAATTTAAATTATTGACTATCAACAATTAAATACTTACTTTGGTTATTGTTGTTATTACCATTATTTCCATTACCATTGTTACCATTATTACCATTATTACCACTTGATGATACTGAAGATCCACCATTTGTAGCCATTCCGCCAGTTGTAGCCATTCCACTAGTTGTAACCATTCCACCAGTTGATTGACCATTATTACCATTGCTACCGTTATTACCATTATTACCAGTATTACCGTTATTACCATTGTTACCATTACCATTATTACCATTGTTACCATTACCGTTATTCTTTGGCACACATCTCAATGTTTTTTGACAACAATGAGTATTTAAACAACCATCATCTTGGGATAATTTGCAATCCATACCTTTACTTTCACAATCAAGTTGAGAACATGAAGTCACTATAATAAAAAATTAAATATTATTTATAAAATCATTAACAAAATTATTTAAAAGGGTTAATATAATTTATTACTTACTGTTTGGTGGGAAATATTGTTTGAATCCTTTTTGTGGTTTACAAGTACTCCAGATTTCATATATTTTATTGGTTTCAACATGAGTTGCACATGAGAGTTGATTATCATAGCAATTATTATTTGGATCATTTACACATCTTGAAATTTGGTCACCACAACATCCTGGATATGTTAACCATTTACATTTTGGATAATTTGATTGACATTGATCTTGATTTGTAACATTTTCACAATCAACTATTAAAATAGATATATTTATTATTATTATTATTATTATTATTATAACTATTAATAAAAGATATACACTACCCCTTTTTTAATAAATTTTTAGAAAAACTTACCGTTACCATTATTTCCATTACCACCATGGTTATTATTATTATTATTATTATTTCCATTATTACCATTATTACCATTGTTATTACCATTACCATTATTGTTATTATTACCATTATTATTGTTACCATTACCGTTATTGTTATTATTATTATTTCCATTATTATTATTATTATTATTAACATTATTTCCGTTTCCATTATTATCATTCTTTGGAACACACTTTGGTGTATTTTGACAGCAATGGGTGCTCAAACATTTATTATCTGTTGACCATGCACAATCCATACCTTTACTTTCACAATCAAGTTGTGAACAAGATGTAACTATTAGAAGAAAAAAAAAAATTAATTTTAATTTGGGTATTTAAAGAATAATGAAATTCTTTTACTTACCATTTGATGGGAAATATTGCTTGAATCCTTTTTGTGGTTTACAAGTACTCCAGATTTCATATATTTTATTGGTTTCAACATGAGTTGCACATGAGAGTTGATTATCATAGCAATTATTATTTGGATCATTTACACATCTTGAAATTTGGTCACCACAACATCCTGGATATGATAACCATTTACATTTTGGATAATTTGATTGACATTGATCTTGATTTTCAACATTTTCACAATCAACTTTTTAAAAAAAAAAAATTTAATAATTATTAATTATAATTTTCTAATTTTAAAATATTATAATTTAATAAAAACACTTACATTGGTTATTATTGTTACCATTGTTACCATTATTACCATTGCTACCATTATTACCATTGTTACCATTATTACCATTGTTACCATTATTACCATTGTTACCATTATTACCATTGTTACCATTATTACCATTATTACCATTATTACCATTGTTACCATTGTTACCATTGTTACCATTGTTACCATTGTTACCATTATTACCATTGTTACCATTGTTACCATTGTTACCATTGTTACCATTATTACCATTACCATTATTTGGTTGACATGCACATTGTTGTTGTTTTTGTTGTTTTTGTGGATCTACTATGTTATCATCTTGATCAAAACATTTTGGTTCACGAGTACAACATGATGTACCGTAACAATTTGGTTCAATCCATTTACAAGTGAAACCTTTTTCTTCACATTTTAAAGAGTCACATGTTTGATTGGATGGTGAAAAATCTTTGAAATCCTTTTGTGGTTTACATACTGACCAAAATTCGAAAATTTTACCAGTATTTATATTTCTACCACAAGATAAACGATTGTCAAAACAGTTTCCTTGATTCTTTACGCAATAGAATTTACTCTCGCCGCAACATCCAACAAATGGTAAATAAAGACATTCATTATTACCCTTACATGAATTTTCATCTAAAGCTTCACAATCTATATCTATATAAAAAATAAAAAATATATGTTAATAAAAATAATAATATAAATAAAAATAATAATAATAATAATAATAATAAAAATAATAATAATAATTACCACTTAAAGAATGCGCCTGGAATATTAAAGCTGTTAAAAAAATAAAAATGATACAAAGTTTATTGATAATCATTTTTTTTATAAATATATAAATAATTGTTTGAAATTAATAACAATTATTGATTATATTTATAGTTTTTTTTTTTTTTTTTTTTTTTTTATTTTAAAAATAAAAAATAATAATAAAATAATTAATAATAATGTCTAAAAATATATTTTAATTTTAATTATTTAAAAATTTAATTACAACTAAATTAATTCTTTTTTAGGGTATTGTGTAATCTCTCCACACAAGTTATTTTAAAATAATTTGAATAATAGAGGGTATGAATTCTAAGGCAACTCTCTTTGAACGCCATGATTCATTTAGATTTAAAAAAATAAAAAAAAAAAGAAAATCAAATTTATATATCTTATTTTTTTTTTTTTAGTAATAATCTTTTTTTATGAAAGAATGTGTCGGTTTTACATTGTACTTTATTTTTATATGAGGGAAGGGTGTGTGAGCGTGTGAATGTGGTAAACAGTGCGAATATTTGTATTTGTGTATTTGTGTGAATTATTTTTTTTTTTTTTTTTTTTTTTTTTTTTTTTTTTTTTTTGTTTGTAACCTTACTTTTAACTTATTGACAGTTTAATAATTTAAAAAAAATTAAAAAATGATATTATCATTTAAATCTATCATTGCAATCTTATTATTGTTGTTAAGTGTTATTTGTTAGAGCATCAATTTCCAAAAGTGAGGATATTCCAAAAATAACAACAACCTTAATTATATAATTATTAACTACCATAATTTGTTGGTGACTATTATTATAATTATTATTTTTTGTAATATTGGAATAAGAATTATTTAATTTTTTATTTTTAGTTGAAAGTATCACCACTACTCTAACTACTACTACCACTACCACAGCCAGTACAGTCCTATAAAAAAAAAAAACAAATAAAAAAAAATAAAAATAATAAAACGACAACAAAAAAACAAAAAACAAAAAACAAGAAAACAAAAATAGATTGGATGTCTTTTTTTTTTTTTTTTTTTTTTTTGATTTTTATGATATAATAATAAATATATGTGTTTCAAAAATAATTATATATATATTTAACAAAAAAAAAAAATTTATTTAATTTTATAGAGAATCATGGACTTCTTTCCAGTTATCTTTATTAATTCTTAAAAAATTATAAAAACAATATAAAATATGTTTAATTTCTTTTATCGCCGATAGGGATGCAAATACATTTGAATGAATATAAGAATCTGATAATGTTTTAATATCTTCTACCATTGGATACTTTTTTAACTATAGTATTAATGATTATTTATGGTATTAGTATTACATATTAATTTTAATTATTGTCGTTTAATAAATATATTTACTTTTTGTGGTGCAATTATATGTGTATCATGAAATTGAATCGATCTATATTGGATTGTTAAACTTTTTACAAATTTCATAAAACCTTCAACTAAAACTCTAATTAATTGTTTTGTATGACTGTTTTCTTCGTATTTTGGTTGAGTAATATCTAAATATGCAACTAGTACCGAAATTTGACAAATTAATTTCAATAAAGTCCCTATTAAAAACATATTTACATGATGCTATATATGAATGTATGGTTAGAAAGTTAATAAATACATGATGATGATGATGATGATGATGATGATGATGATGATGATGATGATGATGATATAAATTTATATTTAATATTACAATTGTTTTTAATTCTTCTACATCATAAGTTATAATTGTATGTTCTATTCTATAAGACATAATTTGAAAGAGGTTAATGAAATGAGTTGGATTTTCTAAAAATTTATTTATGTTCCAAATTTCTTCCAGTTTAATAAATATATTTATAACATTTGGTAAATCGTCCACAACTGTTTCATATTCTTTTTTAAATCTTTGATAATCCAATTTCTTTTGCCAATCTTTGTGAACTTCTATTGCTGTTGAATCTAAAATACTAACAATCTCTTGTCTAATCTCTTCTTCATCAAATGCAACTCTATCAACTTTCTTACTATTACTACTAGTTTCTTTTTTATCTTTTTTCATATTTATATATTTATTTTATTGTGTGTGTATGTGTATTTTTGTATGGGTCGCTTTTTTTTTTCATAAATGCCAAATTTTTTTTTTTTTTTTTTTTTTTTTTTTTTTTTTTTTTTGAAATTAATTAAAATAAGAGGAAAAAATGCAAAAAAAAAATTATAAATAAAAATAAAATAATAATAAAATAATAAAAATAAAATTATTAATTTTTTTTAATAAAATGAAAATGAAATTAATTAAAATAAGAGGAAAAAATGCAAAAAAAAAAAAAAAAAGATTATTTTTTTAAGAAATCCTATTTTTATTTTTAAAAATAATTAAAAAAAAAAAAATAACAACAATAATAGAAAAATCAAAAATCATTATAAAAAAGGTAAAAATAAAAATATTAGAAAAAATCAATAATAATAAAGAAAAAAAAAAATATTAATACTTTTAAATTAAATTCTAATAATAAAAAAAACTGATTAAAGAATTAACAAAAAAAAAAAAAAAAAAATCATCATTTTTACTTCAATTCTATATAAAAATAGACATTATGATTATGGTTGTACAAAAATTTAAAAAAACAATCTATAGATCGTGTAATGTAATTTTTGCGGAATTATATTTAAATAGATGATATTTTATTTTTTTTATTTTTTTTTTTATTTTTTTTTTTATTTTAAATTATTTATTTTTTAAATAATTATAACGCTAAAAAGACATCAAGAACATTCCCCTAACGGTTTTTTTTTTTTTTTTTTTTTTTTTAATTTATTTTTTCAAATTTTTTTTTATTTTATTTTAACATGTCCCAAAATAAAAAAAAAAAATGAAAATAAAAAAAAAAAAAGAATTGTGGTTCTAGTACCTTTTTTAATTTAATTTTATATTATTTTGTTGGTTAATTTAATAATAATTGATACCTATTAAAGGAATTGGATTCCAAAAATCATTATAATTAAATTGAATGATTAAGTAATTGAGTTTGAAAAAAAAAAAATAAAAAAAAAAAATTTAAAATAATATTAAATAAAATTAATTTAATAAATAAATTTAAAAAAAAATGATATCATCAAAAAGAAATTTTGGTATAATGTAATGGGTAAAAAAAAATAAATAAAAATAAAATAAAAAATCAAGAGTCTAAAAAAGGAAAACCTAATTTCCTTTTTAAAAATTATTGGCATAATTTTTATTTAAATTCGAAAAATGACAACATTCGTTCGAAAAGTATTTTTTTTTTATTTTTATTTTTATTTTTATAAATTAAAATAATTTTATTTTTGACAAGCTCACACAACATCATTCATTATCAATTCCCATTATGGATCATTTAATCTATTGGGTGACAAAAACAATACTCACAACAATTTTTTTTTTTTTAGAAGGTTTCGCGAGGTCCCCTATCAACAAATGACAGTATAACACCGCTCTAACTTAAAAGACTCTCTCTCCAAAATCAAAAGTTACAAAAAAAAAAATAAAAAAAAATAAAAAATAAATAAATATTTTTTTTTTTTTTTTTTTAGAGCAATCATCAAAACACCTAGATTCATCATAATAACACAATAATTAAAAATAAAAATAAATTTTTTTTTTTTTTTTATTAAAATATTATTTTTAAATCCGTATAAATTTAAATTTTTGTTTTTTTTTTTTTTCTCTTTTTCAATAAAAAAAAAAAAAGAACAAATACCATCTTCTTTTTTTTTTTTTTTTT
>NC_007090.3:746564-776564 GCF_000004695.1 Dictyostelium discoideum AX4 | reverse complement strand
TAATAGCAACAACAACAACAATAATAATAATAATAATAATACAAACAATAATAATACAAATAATAATAATAATAATAATAATAATAATAATAATAATAATAATAATAATAATAATAATAATAATAATAATAATATGTCTCCAATTGGATCACCACCAAGCAAATGTCAACAAGTACCAGCATTTGATTCGACTCAAGCAACACAAGCTTTACTCTCTTTACATAATGCTTCAAAATTATTTTGCTCATCACCAGAAGATACCTCACCAATGACATCACCAAGAACTCCACCATTTTCATCAACCAATACAAATACTTTACAAACATCACCAAATAGCCAACAAAAATCAAAATCTTTACCACCTCTCATTTTTAATGAAAATAATAATCAAAATAATAATAATCAAAATAATAACCAAAATAATAATAATAATAATAGCAATAATACGAACACGAATAATAATAATCAAAATAATAGTTCAAGAAGTATTTTATTACCTCCAATCAGTTTATATAATAGTAATAGTAATAGTAATTCTTCCTCAACTTTAACAAGTCCAACTTCTTCATCTTCAAATCTAAATGATGATTTATTTTTGAAGAAAAGAAAATTGGAATTGATTCATTAAAATAATAATATAATATACAAAAAAAAAAAAAAAAATTAATATATCCATTTAGTGTAATATTTTTCTTAAAAAAAAAAGTATTACTTTTTTGAAAAAAAAAAAAACATTAAAAAAAAAAATTTTTAAAAAAAAAAAAAAAAAAGAGCAGTAGTAATAGTAATAGTAGTAGTTTACATAGTTTATGTTTTTTCAATTACATTGGTATAAGAATGCATTAAATAAACAAACTTTTACATACATGTCATTGTAAATAGAAATAATTTTAAAATAATAATAACCCAAAGAAAAAAAAAAAAAAAAAAAAAAAAAAAAAAAAAAAAAAAAACAAAAAAAATATATACAAACCAAAAAAAAAAAAAAAAAGAATATAACCTCTGTAAATAAAAAATAACTAAAATTATAATTTCTCACATTTTAATTTTCCAGACGACACTTTCTGTTCATTTTTATTTTTTTATTTTTTTTTTATTTTTTTTTTTATTATTTTTTTTTTTTTTTGATTGATTGGTTGATTGATTGGTTGGTTGATTGATTGGTTGGGGAAAATTAACTCTCGCCAAACCTCTCGTCTTAATAATATCAAGATTGTGAAAACAAAAATTGAAAACATTATTGGAAACAATTTTTTTTTTTTTTTTTTATGAAAATTTTTTTTTGAATTTAATTTTATTATTTTTTTTTTTGATTTTTTTTTTGATTCCAGTCGATAAAAGATATTTTCCAATAGTCACACGAAAAAAAAAAAAAATTTTATAATAAAGCAATCCATTACCTATTACAATTTTTTTTTTTTTTTTTTTCTCTTTTTCTAAATAAATTTGGTCAAATCTATAATAACTGAAATGCTTTTTATTTGAATTGATTGAATTTTAGTGTAAATCAAAAAATTATTTTTATTTTTTTATTTTTATTTATTTTTTTTTTTTATTTTTTTTTTTTTTTTACAGTAATTTGTTTTTTTTTTTTTTTTTTTTTATTTTTTTTTTTTTTGTTTTTATTTTTATAAACTTAAATAAATATATTTGTATATATATATATATATATATTATCTATATATAAAAGAAAATAAAATAAAATAAAAATGAAAATAATATTTTTATTTTTTATTTTTTATTTAGTTTATTTTAATAATGCACAAAATACTTTACCAAATGATCAACAAGATGCAATTGATACAATGATGGTTGAAATTTTTGGAACGAAAATTGATGACATTTGTTCATATGGATCATTTAAATGTGCACCTATAAATGATGGTGTTTCGGCATCAAATGTTTATACAATTACTGAAATTGTATTTCCATCATCATCACCACCAAATATGGTAATAAATTCACCATTCACTTCATTTATAAATTTAACAACTTTAGAATTAACTAATGGTTTATCATCATTAACATTTTTTAATAATATTTCAAATTACCAATATTTAAAAAAATTGTATGTAAAAAATTTTAAAAATAATGAAAAAAAAAAAAAAAAAAACGAAAAAAAAGATCGAAAAGTGTGAAAATATTAATAAATCTCAATTTTTTTTTTTTTTTTTTTTTTTTTTTTTTATAATTTTTTTTTTATTTTTTAGAGTTATTTCAAATCAAATTGAAACAATACCAAGTGACCAAAATTTACCAAATTCATTAGATAGTGTTGAATTTGGTACTATTTCAACTAGAATTAATGAAAACTTCTTTTCAAGTGGTCAAATTTCAAATTTAGTAATTATAAATTTTGATAATGGTAGTTCATTACCATCATCATTTCCAGTGAATAATTATTTAAAATCATTGTCTTTACCAATATCATATATTCAATCATCATTTCCAAATGATTTAAATAATTTAAAAGCATTAATTGAATTAAATTTAAATATTTTTAATGATCGTAACTCAAATGAAAATTATAAAGATTTTCAATTACCAAATTTTCAAACACCATTTGAAAAATTATCAATAATTTCAATAACATTTATAAATTCACCAATTGATTCAACTGGTAGTAATATCCAAACTTGGAATTTCTTACAATCAATTACTCAAATTAAAACTTTATCAAATTTAAATATTTATGGTAAAGGTTTTACATTAGATCCTTCAATTGGTTTAACTGATTTTTCATTATTAAATTCATCTTCAATTTTGTAAGTATTTTTTAAAAAAAAAAAAAAAAAAAAAAAACACCCCCATATTTTTCACATACCTACATTCGATGCCTTTAAAACCCCAGAGAATGGGGGATGAAAAAAAAAAAAATATATTCTAATCTTTTATTATTTATTTTATTTTATTATTTATTTTTTTTTTAAAAAAAAAAAGTAATTTTGAAGAAGGTTGTGATTTTTTAACAATGTGTAATAAAAAACCATGTTTAAATTTACCAATTGATTCAAAATTAAGTTTATCAAATTGTAATGTAAATTTAAATAATTTATCATTTAAGAATATTTTAGAATTTACAATGGTTAATAATGATTTGGAACAAGAGTTACCATGGTCAAGTGAATCTGGTATTGATTATGTAAAAATGGATAGTTTTAATGTTGAAAGAAAGAATAATTTAGTTGGATCATTACCATCGAGTTACTGCCAATTTAGGGATGGTGTATTAGGAGTCGGTGGTAATTTATTGTCCGGCTCAATTCCAAGTTGTTTCAGTTGTAGTGGTGCAAATTCAATTGGTACTAAATATTTGTTACCAAACAATTTCACAGATTTCAATTCAAATTCTGTTGCTACCAACTGTCCAACTTTTTCATTTGATACAAGTTATAATAAAATCGTTAAAATTGATGGTTCTTCAATTATAACTATTAGTGGTACTGATTTCGGTTGGTATTATAAATCATCATCAAATGATTCAAACTCAAATTCAGATTCAGAATTATCAATACCAACTATTACTATAACTATACCAAATAGACAAATTGAATTATCAATTCCAAAAGGTACTGGTGCAAATAAAACTTTTGTTGCTTATTTCGGCAGTAATTTCCAATTTAAACAAGTTTTCACATATACTTATAATGATAGTATCAATAATAATAGTAGCTCTGATTCTGATGAAAGTGGTGAACCTTCTTCCTCATCGATAATATATTTCTCTTCTTTTTATTTTATTACTTTTTTATTCTTTATACAATTTTTAATTTAATATAAAAAAAAAAAAAAAAAATTAAAATAAATAATAATTAAAAATATTGTAGTATTAAATAAATAAATAAATAAATAAATAAATATATAGAAGCAATAAAATATTAAATATAAAATAAAAAAAGAATATGTATAGAAAAATAAAATAAAATTAAAATAAATAAAAAATGAAAAAAAAAAATGAAAAATATCTGGATGTCAAAAAAAATCTTTTTTTTTTTTTTTTCATCAAAAAAATCAATCAATAAATTTTTAATCATCATCTCGTCTCATTTTAATTTAAATAATTGAAAAAAATAAATATAAATAATTAAAAAAAAAAAAAAAAAAAAAAAAGAAAGAAAAAATGAAAAAAAAAAAAAAAATGAATAAAATATATACAAAAAAAATGGGCAGAAAATAATTAATTAATGACATAAATTAATTAAATTAATAAAATTTCAAAAATATCTTTTTTTTTTATTTTATTTTTTTTTCATTTTTTTTTTTTTTTTTTCGAAATTTATCAACAACACACAACAGCTTAAAAATTTTTTTTTTTTTTTTTTTCATTTCCCAGCAATAGCACCATTAATTACTTAAATAATTATTTTATATTTTGTGTTTTTGAAACTTCCCAAAGTGATACATTTCGAATTACTAAACCATAATTGCACACATCATATATTAATATTAAAAAAAAAAAACAAAAAACAAAAAACAAAAAACAAAAAAAAAAAAATAATAAAATAATAAAAATAATAAAAAAAAAAGTATCATATGATTTGTCAGTTATAGGTTATATTTATTTTATTTATTTATTTATTTGTTTGTGGTGTGTGTGTGTGTTGTGCTCGTGCGTAAAAAATTAAAATCAATCTAATAACAGTTATTAATTTATTTTGTTAAAAATAAAAATAAAAATAAAAATAAAAATAAATAAAAAAATAAATAATAAATAAAAACAAAAAAAAAAAAATAAAATCATAATACAGGTTATACCATATGGTAATACTGGTATAAATTTTTATTTTTATTTTTTTTTATTTTTTTTTTATTATTATTATTTTTTATTTTTTATTTTTTATTTTTTTTTTTTAAAAATTTCATTTTAATAAACCCAGTTTATATATTTATATATATTTATATATATAATGAAAAATTGGATTAAATTAAAGCTTACAGCAATAGGATGGTTCATATATGGTATGCCAATTAGTGTATTTTATCGATACCTTTGGTTAAGAAATAAAACATTACTTTTTAAAACTATAGCTGTACATTATATAATACCATTAATTATCGAAGTAAATTTTCCATATTCAAATTACATCTAAAATAATAATAATAATAATATTTAATATTAACTTCATTTTTCATTTTAGTTATTACCATGGTATGCATCAAAAAGAAAGATTGGTAATTACCTTAGAACATCAAGAGTAGAGATTACACATACAATGTCAACCAATGGACCATACTCCCATTCTGCTGTAATAAAATATGTACTTTTAACAATATACTATGCAATATTAGATAATATAAATAGTCATTTAATTTCAATTGTTGTATGTATAATAGATAATGGGATAATAGATAATGGGATAATAATAGATAATAATAATAGTTCTAAATATTAATTGGTTAATTATACACATATTGTTATTATTATTATTATTATTATTATTATTATTATTATTATTATTATTATTATTATTATTATTATTATTATTATTATTATTATTATTATTATTATTATTATTTAGTCATTAGAAAATAGATTACAAATTAGAAGATTAGTAATGGAGAAATTGTTATATTCAGAGATTGGTGCATTTGATTTCCTTAGAAAGAAAAAGAATATTGGTCCAGCTGAATTAGAATATAAATTATCTTCTTCAATTAATACAACGATTTCATTCTTTACTTATACAATACCAGATTTAATAGCTTCAATATATGCATTTGGTAAGATCTTATTTTTTATTAGTCTTTTGAAAAAACATAAATATTTACTAATTATTAATATTATTAATTATACTATAGTTATTGAAGGTTCAGAATTATTAAAAAAAGGTCATAAAATCGATCCATTGATTGTATTACATCCAATATTAATTGCAATTTATCAAAAAGTTAGTCAAAAACTTAGAGAGAGATTAGTTGAGAATAATCCAGATTCATCTAAATTTAAAGATCCTTATAATTCAGCAATGAGTAAAATGATATCAAATACTGCCGAAGGCTTATCAGATATTCAAATTAATAATTTACAAGAGACTCAATTAGGATTATTCGATAATTTAATAGAGAAAGAGTTGAGTAATACTCAATCATTCTCGACATTAATCTCTCGTACATGGAGATCAATTCATAATCGTTCATTATTTGAATTTGCTGCAGAGGTTTGGGTGGCTCATAAAGTTATGGATCGTCAAAAAATTGATAATCAACTTTATCGTACAACTCTATTAGACATTAATCGTGTCATTAGATTAGGTAATCGGTTATTCCAATCTTTAGGTTCTTTTAAAAATATTTATAAACATCAAAAAAAAGTTAAAAAATTATTAAATATTCCAACTTTTATTGAAGAAGATAGTCATTTAAAATAGTAAGTACTTATAAATAAATAAATAAATAAATAAATAAATAAATAAATAAATAAATAAATAAATAAATAAATAATAGTAATAAATAAAATATATATTAATTTAATTTAATTTTTATTTTTTAGTATTTATAAATTTGAAGAATTAAAAGTTTCATCAGATTTAAAATTTTCATATGAAAATAAATTTTCAAGTGAATTACCATCATTTCCAGTATTAGATTTACAGAATGAAATGGTGATATTGCCAAATAAAAGGTATGCATTAATTGGACAGAATAGAAGTGGTAAATCAACATTGAATCATTTGTTATGTAAATTATATACACCAACCGAGGGTCAAATCTCAATGAATGGTATACCTTATTCAGAGATATCAAGATCATCAATTCGTAGAATGATCTCATATGTATCACAACGTCCATTCATTTTTCCAGGTACAATTATGGATAATATTAGAGTTGGTAATCCATCAGCTACCGAAGAACAAGTTTTAGAAGCCGCTGATGCTGCTGGTGTTTTTGCTTTTGCTGATGATAATAATTTTAGTTTAAAACAAAGTTTTGATTCATTATCTGATACTTTTGATCCTGATATGGAAATACCACCAACTATTTCACCATTATCAACTTCATCAAATAATATTAATAATACAACAACAACAACAACTAATAATAATAATAATAATAATAATAATAATAATAATAATAATAATAATAATAATAATAATAATAATAATAATAATAATAATAATAATAATAATAATAATAATAATAATAATAATAATAATAATAAAAATAATAATAATAATAATAATAAACCAACTACACCAACATTTGTACCATCTTCACCAAGTCAATATAGTACAATTAATAAAAGTACAATTATAAATAATAATACATTTATACGTAGAAATAGTTCAATGTCACAATTAAATAATAGTGGTGGTGGTAATGTTAATGGTAATAATAATAATAATAATAATAATAATAATAATAATAATATTAATATTAATAATAGTGGAGTTGGTGGTAGAAGAAATAGTGTTATGGATTTACAAAATAAACTTTTAAATCAATGTGATGAATCAGAATCAAATAAATTAGTAAAGAGAGTTTGGTCAGTTTTAAATTTAACATCAATTTCAAATTCAGGTGGTGGTGATGAATCAGATGATGATGATGAAGAAGCAGAGAGAAATCAAAGATCTTTAACACCAATTATTGTACCACAATTAATTGATGGTGGTCTTTCAAATCATCCAATACTAAATCAAGTTGTTGAAGCTGGTGGTAAGAATATCAGTGGTGGTTTTGCACAATCGATTGCATTGGCTAGAATTTTCGTTAGAACTGAAGCAAAGATTGTGATTTTGGATGAAAGTATGAGTCAAATGGATGCTTTCAAAAAGAGGGAAATCATATTTCCAAAATTATTTGGTTTTGCTGAAAAACATAATATCACTTTAATTATTGTCACACATGATTTAGCTTCTGTTCAAAATACTGTCGATCATATTTTCGTTTTAGATCATGGTAAACTTTGTCATCAAGGTTCTCATGAAGAATTAATGAATGAAAATGCTCAAGTTTATTATAAATTGTTAGGTTTAAGAAAAAGATTTAAAAATCAAAGTTTTAATAATTTAAATACAAACACTAATAAATAATAAATCAAAAAATACAAAAAAAAAAATATAAAAAAATACAAAAAAAAAACAATAATCAACAGAAATAAGTGAATTTATTTTTGTAATATTATGATTATTTTATTATTAATAAAATGAGTGGGGGGATACGTTATTGAGAATGCAAAGAGGGGGCATTATTATATTTCAATTATAAATTGAAAAGATATAGGTATATATTAGGAATTGAAATATATATATCCAAATGGTTGTTTTTGAACTGATTATTGAAATACTATTTGATGTGGTTGGAGTTGTGGGACAAAAAACTTTTCCACTCATTTCTACTGTATAAATACAAGCATTATCTGAAACTAATGAAGCCGAAATTTCTTGACTATCAGAGCAATTAAAGTGCATAACAAAGGTTCTAAAATTTCCATTGGAGCATTTTGAATTTGTGTATCACCCAAAAAATACAAATAAAAAAAAAAAAAAAAAAAAAAAAAAAAAAAAAAATAGATATAAATTTAAATCTGGTTTTTTTTTTTAGATTTTAACACAAAAAGCTTTGCCACTCATTTCTACATTATAAATACATTGATTGTCTACAACTAGTGTGGATGTAATTTCTTTACTATTGTAACAAGTAAATGACATAACAGAAGATCTAAAATTCCCATTAGAACATCTTGAATTTGTGGTGTATTTTAATTGTGTAGTTGAATTTGATGTACCAAAAGAACCACGACTTGTTAAACCTATAGGAGTTGGAGAATATGTTGAACCAACGTAAAGTTGACATGCTGATACAACAATGGATTTACATTAAATTACATCACCGCATATATTCCAATAGTATCTATATTTACCTTGAGGACCTTTCAAGAAAAAAAAAAAAAAAAAAAAATTTTCTTCTTGAAAATAAAACCAAAAAAAAAAAAAAAAAAAAAAAAATTTTTTTAAATATTTTAATCAAATGTTTAAAAAACCTTTTAAAATTAGAATTAATATTTAAATAAATATAAGCTATTTTTTATTACTTTTTAAGTTTTTAATGAATTACTTGGCATCGTAAAAAGGAGCATTTTGAAGTAAATTATGATGAAAAATAAGTTGAATTAATGATTTTACCATTCACTTGTAATCCATCATAAGATTTAAAATCAACTGAGCATGTATAAGATTGAGTATAACAATAGAATTGATTACCAATACATGAAATTGAATTATCAGGTGAAATACATTTAAGAACTCCATTAGTTTGATTGGTTTCACATGAATAGCCTGATGATGTTGTACATATTGATTGACCATATCCAATACATGTAATGATATCTGAACTAGTTATTGAAATTCCATTGGATGATTTACAGGTTACATTTGAAGTTGGATTAGGAGTAGGAGTTGGAGTTGGAGTTGGAGTTGGAGTTGGAGTGGGACAAAAAATGTTTCCACTCATTTCTACAGTATAAATACAATTATTCTCTGAAACTAATGAGGATGAAATTACTTGATTATTAGAACAGGTAAATGTCATAATAAAAGTTCTATTATTTCCATTTGCGCATTTTAAGGATGTGGTGTATTTTAATTGTGTATCACCTGAGTTTGATGTACCAAATGAACCAAGACTTGTTAAACCTACAGGATTTGGATTACCTGTTGAACCAACTTGAAGTTGACATGCTGACCAACTCCCATATGATTTACATTGAGTTGCATCACCGCATATATTCCAATAGTATCTATATTTACCTTGAGGATTTACACTTGAGGCTGCACTTAATGCTGAATAACTACCATTACTTAATGAACCATAATTTATACCATTAAAAGTACAACTAGATGGAGATCCTTGAGAATTTACAAAACTATTCGATAATAAATATAAAGAAATAAAAAATAAAACATTTGACATTCCTTTTTTTCCTTTTTTTTTTTTATATTAAATAATTAAAAAAAGTTTTGAAACACCCAATAAAAAAAATAATTTGGTGGGGATAAAAAAAAAAAAAAAAAAAAAAGAAAAAAAATAAAATAAAATAAAAACTTTTTGGCGTGATTCGAACACATTCAGTGGGGGAAAATAAAAAAAAACAATTTCTTTTTTTTTCCATTCACCATTTATTATTAAATAAATAAATAAATTAATAAATAATCATTTATTTTTTTTTTTTAAAAATGATAAATATATTTTTAATGTTCTTAGATATTTTTGAATGATGTGTTATTTTTTAAAAAAAGTTAAAAATAGATAATGAGTCATTTGAAAAAGGTGTTTTAAAACACACAAACAAAACAAACCAATATTTGCATATGTGGTTCTTTTATTTGAAAAAAAAAAAAAAAATATCTATTTTTTTTTTTAATTTTTATTTTAATTTTTTTTTTGAATTTCCATATTTTTTATGGAATTTTTTTTTTTTTTTTTTTTTTATTATTATATTTCTTAATCTTGAATAAAAAAAATAAAAAATAAAAAATAAAAAATAAAAAATGGTTGTTAGTTCTCATAGATTTGACATTTATAAATTATATAAATTAGTATTTAATGATATTTATTTATGTAAAAAGATTTATAAATTTGTTAGAGGTATAAACAGACAATTTACAAATAGTATGATAGAAAATAAATCATTCACACAAAGATGTAGATACAATGAAGCAACATTTATTTGGATGGTTAAAAATGCTCATTTTCAATTATTAAAAGATAAAATCAAAATTGGTAAACAATTTAAAGAAGAAAATGATGATTTCACGTTACCAAACATTTCATTATTTTTAACATTAACATCAACATCATCAACATCATCAACATCACCAACACCAACACCAACACCAACATCAACACCATCATTAATTATTACAAAAGAAATTTTAAATACATTTTATGAAACAAATAAAAAATTAATTAAAGAATTGGCTTCGATAGATGGAATTTTAAAATTTGCAGTAGATTCACAAAATTTGGATTTTATTGAAATAATATATCAACAAGAGTTTATAAATAAAGAATTTAAACTTGAAAAAACGAATAACCCATTTAACTTTCTAATGGATAGTGCAATAAAGAATGGAAATTTAGAAATAATTAAATTTGTTCATAATACATTAGGTATTGAATTTGTTGACAGAGAGAAAACAATAAATAATATAATTGCATCAACCACTACTATTAATAATAAAAACAAAATAATTAAATATTTATTAAATGAAATTAATTTCAAACCAATAAAATCGGAAAGAGATGATAATTATCCATACGATCCAAAATCATTATTCACTGATTTTTTTAATTTAGAATCATCATTATTTAAAAAGTTATTTGAAATTGGTTTAATTTCAATACCAACCAATAATAATAATAATAATAATAATAATAATAATGATAATAATAATAATTTTATTATTAATAAAAGTTCACATGATTTAATAATTAGTAAACTTTGCACAAGAATTAGACTTTATTCAAAATATTTAATAAATTATAATAATGGAAAAGATTTTATTCCATTTAATAATGTTTTAAATTTTTTCCAAAATACAATTTTATTTTTATCAACTATTAAATCTAAATATTGTCAGCCTTTAAAAAATATAAATAAATTATTACAACAACAAGACCAACAACAAGAAGAAGACCAGCAAAATGAGAAATATGAACAACAGGCAGAATTTAAAATAACAAATTTATTTTCAAATATTAAATCAGTAATTTCAAATAAAGTTAAATCAATTGTTGAAATTAATAGTGATGATGATGATGAAATTAATTTTAGTGGAAATAAAATTGAAATTCAATTAAAAAGAATTATTTTAATTGATTTTTTAAAAGAAATTAAAGAATTAATATTTTCACAAGATGAATGGACACTTATTATATTAAATTATTCAAGAGAAAGTCAAGAATATAATTTAATTCAAGATGAATTAAATATTAAAAAGATTGAAGATATAAATGTAAAATTAAAATCACCAGAGAAAATGTTTTCATCATTGGTTATCCAAATAGCTGTACAACATGGTGACCCAAATTTCATTGAAGTTATACCAACATTTTATGAACAATATTTTCAACGTTATTTAGATGAATCATATGTTAGACATCACAATGACACATCAACAAACAATTATTATTATAATCCAAAATTAGTTAATATCAATCAACAATTAATATTTATTGAAACCATTTACAAATATAATTTCCAATGTAAAGAAATCATTTTAAAGAATATATTTGATAATTTTATTGATTTAACAATTGTCGACCATGCAAATAAAATTATTGAAATTATTAAAAATTACAATTCTACCACTAGCACTACCACCACCAGTAGTAGTACTACTACGAAACTAACTGCAAATTTATTTACTGGAAATGAAATGATTTTTAAATATTATTTTAAAAATCATTATGAATTATTTGATTGGAATGATAAGAATATTAGTGAATCAATAATTAAATCAAGTAATTTAGAATTAATTGAATTTATTCATAATAATGAAATTGGTTCATTGGATTTAAATTCTTCAATTAATCATTGTAAAACTAGACAAGTTGCTGAATTAATGTATGAAAAATTGGGTTATAAATTCGATAGTCAACTTATTGATATTTCAAATCTAAATGATTGGAATTCAAATTATTTATTTTATTATGCAATTAATAAAATCATTAAAGATAATCAATCAGATTCTTCAAGTAATTTATTAATTATCACAAGTAATAAAGTAGGAAATGATTATAAAAAATTGAAATTTTTATCAAAATTAATCATTGATGGGAAATTAAATTTTAATAACATTTCAATTGGTGATAATCAAGTAAATGAATTTTTAAACTCTTTAAACTCATTAGAATCTTTAAAAAAATTTGGTAATTTATCATATATAAATCAATACATTAAAGAAAATAATTCAAAAATAATATTTGATGATAATTTTTGTAAATCTTTCCCTGTAAATAATAACTTTATAATTAATTATTTTAATATTAAAACCTCAAGATTATAAACATATTTTTTAAAAAAAAAAAATAATAAAATAATGTATTTTTAATTAATTTTTTTTTTTTTTGATTTTTTTAAATTTTTGATTTTTAATTAATTACATGTTTTTAATAATACTATTTAATATTCATTTGTTTAAAAAATTAAGATTTATAAAATTAATAAAGTGAATCTAATAATAAACACCCATTTGAAGGTTTCATTTTTTTTTTTTTTTTTTTTTTTTTAAGATTTTTTAAATTTTTTTTTAATTTTTTTTTTTTTTTTTCAATAATATTACCACAACAAGTTATTGATTAAATATGGAATGCAGTGATAAAATCTATACATTATATAAATCAGTTTTTAATAATATATTTTTATTAAAAAAAATATTTAAAATCGTTAGAGGTATAAATCGACAAATTACCAATAGTAATATTAAAAATAAGAGTTATACACAAAGATTAAGATTTGATGAAGCAACATTTTGTTGGATGATAAAAAATAATTTTTTTGAACTATTATATGATAAAGTTAAAATTGGTATAGAATTTGAAGAGAATGAAATTGAAGAAAATGAATTAAAACTTTTTATTCAACATTTAATAAATAAAAATAATAATAATAATAATAATAATAATAATAATAATAATAATAATAATAATAATAATAATAATAATAATAATATTTTAAATAAATTTTATCAAAAGAATAAAAAACAAATAAAAGCACTTTTTTTAAAGAATGGTGAAAATAAATTATTTTCATTCTCTATAAGTACAAATAATTTAGAATTTGTTAAAATAATTCATAAAGATATTATTATTAATCAAGAAATAGTTGAAGATAGTTCAATATTATTAGATTTAGCATTCAAATGCGGTAATTTGGATATTATAAAATATATTAATAATGAAATTGTTAAAAATAAAAAAAATTATTTAAATAAAAAAAATTTACAACAAGAGTTACTATTAATTTCAAATGTATTAGAATTACCAAATAGAAATGAAGTATTAAGTTATTTATTAGATGAATTAAAATTATCACCAAAATCAAAAAAACTTAATGATAATAATAATTATAAATTAATACTTTTAGAGTTTAATCTATTTAAAAGGTTATATAATATGGGTTGGGTTGAATCTTTATTAGATAGATTTAAACAAAATTCAGTAACAAATAAATTTAGTTCAATAACTGTCAATTGTTCTCAGTTTATAACCTATAATCACCATAATAATCAATTAATAACATTTAATACCTTTTTAAATCATTTACAAAATGGATTATACCTTTTATCACAAATCCAAAAATCAGATTCACTTTACTATTCTGAAACTTTAAATAAAATAAATAATCTTATTAATAATAATTTAAATAATAATAATAATTTTATATTTGAAAGAGAAATAAAAAGAATATTTTTATTTGAATTTTTAAAAAAAGTTAAAGATATGGTATTATTAACAAATGAAGATTGGGTAAAATTAATTTTAAATTTTATTTGTCAATATGGTGATTATAATTATTTATTTGAAGAAATAAACAGTCAATGGATAAATAATGATGTAACTAGTTCAATGATTATTGATGTATCAATGAAATATGCAGATTCCCAAATAATTGATAGAATAAAGGATTTATTTAAAGAGGGTTATCATTTTGATCATAGTAGAGGATTAGCTATATCTCATTTAATAAAATTACCACAAGATCTATTTTTCAACCCAAAAACCACTCCAATATCAAAGCAATTAAATTTTTTAGATGTTTTATTTAAGTATAATACAAATATTAAAGAAACAATTTTTAAACATATAATAAACAATAATACACAAGATAAACTAAAGACAAATGGTGATGGAGACGGTGGTGATAGTGATAGTGGTGACGATAATGAAAATTTCAAAAAAATTGCATTAATAATAAAATCTTATTATTTTTCAAATATTTCAACAAAACCAGAATATTTAAATGGTAATTTATTAGTTGGTAATGAAAATATTTTTAAATATTTTTATGAAAATAATAGAGATCTTTTTATATGGGATCATGAATCAATTAGTAAATTAATTATAAAATCAAATAATTTAAATTTTATAGAATATATTCACGATAATAATATTGGAGGAATTAATAAACAAACATCAATTAATCATAGTGAAACTATTCAAGTTGCAAAGTTTATGTATGAAAAACTTGGTTATAGATTTAGTGGTTCATTAAATAATATCTCTGAATTAAATGAATGGGAATCTGGTTATTTATTTTATTATTCCATTCAAAAATTAATTGAATATAATAATTCTTTAGAAGAATCAAAACCAAAAATTGAAATTTCAATTGGTTTGGATATTTATAGGAATTTTAAACAACGTAAATTTATTTATAATCTATATAGAAATGGTTTAATAACAAATAACACTTTGGTAGGATTTCAATCTGAAATAAAATTAATTAGTCTTTTCAATCCAATTAATGATATCAATCATGTAATTAGTACAGGTAATTGTAAATATATTAAAGATTTTATTAAAAGTCAACCAACACATTCATTAGGATATTTACACAACAAAACAACTTTTTCAAATTTACAATTAAAAAATAAAAGAAATAAATCAATAACTTTTATTAATAATGAAATAATTAAATTTTTTAATAGTTAATAAAAAAAAAAATTATTTAATAAAATAAAATCTTTTTTTTTTTTTTTTTTATATATATATAAATTTTATGTTTATTAAAGTTTTTTTTTTTTTTTTTTTTTTTTTTTTTTTTTAAAAAAAAGAGATATTTGAATTTATCTTTGAGACATTTCTGCAATCTTTGAGTCTTGATCGATTTGATGTTTAACGAGTAATGAATTTAATTGACTATAACGATTAGCATTTAAAAGTAATGGTCTACCTCTTCTTAAGTTTGGATCTTCCTCACCATGATCATCAAGATAAGGAGAAATCCATAAAGTTTTTCTTGGTAAATGAATTAATAAAGTTGAACTAGTTTTGATAAGTAAGAAAATACCAGTTCCAGCATTACATTTTTCAGCATGTAAAACAGCTTCACTCTTTTGATCAAAGAATCTCTTACAACAACCACCCAAACAACATAATGTACCACAAACCAAACAAAGTGCTTGATTATTTGAAATGGTTTTACATTGAAGGCATGGAATTGATGAATAATATTGTGATACAATATTGTATTGTTCTGGTAATTGAATTAATAGGAATGGATTTGGAATTGATGGATTTGGTAAAATTGATTGTTTTATTGGTGAAGAAACTACAGTTTGATTATCATTTGGTGAAGTTGTAGTAGTAGTTGTTGTAGTAGTTGTATTATTATTATTATTATTATTATTATTATTATTATTATTATTTGATAAATCTTCAACATTATTTTTTGAATCTTCAACACTTGAAGTAATAGCAGAAATAAATAATATTTGTTCAGTCCAAGTTGAAACCAATGGTACAATATTTTCAGTATGAGAAGTGATAGCATTTAAAACTGATAAACAATGTTGATCAAATGATGGTAAATTTAAATAATCAACTAAATAATCGATTTCACCATCCAATGTAGTTTGATTTGAAGAGATTGGATCAATCTTTAAACAACTAAACAAAAAGATTGATAATCTTCTTAAAAAGATTAGAGAATTAGTTTTAATTGCAGTCAAATGAACTGGTGGAATTGATAAGATTGGTGTTACTGTTTCATAGGTTGTTGTGATTAAATTGTTAATGGTTGATACATAGGTATCATCGGTGGTGAAAGTAGTATCGGTGGTTTTGAAATGTTGTAAAATCGATTGAGTAATTGATGCATCATAAAACATTCTTGCTACCATATAGAATTTCTCAACATTCAATGAAAGATTAGTATCAGAGTATCTTAAAAACACTTGAATAAAAGTATTGAAAAGATCTAATGAAAGTAATGGTGGGAATGCCTCACCATAAACACCTTGATCATAAACCTCTGGATAAAGTTTTTGAGTTCTTTCTCTCTCATTCTTTTCTTTTTCTTTCTCTCTTTCTTTCTCTTTTTCTTTTTGATCAAGTTTTGCTTTTGAAAGTTTTTCTTTTTCTTCATTTTCTTTTCTTTCAATTTCTTCCAACTCCTCTTCAGTTGGTAATAATTGAGTATGTTGTGAACCAGATATTGATTTCCAAAGTAATTGACCTTGATATGCCAATGATGGATACATATGTGAATGAACAATCATATATCTAAAGAGTGAACGAAGGTCAACACGATTTGAATCACTCATTGAGAATAATGGATAAAGACTTGATTGTTGTTGTTGTTGTTGCTGTTGTTGTTGTTGTTCTGGATCATGAACACGAATTGAAAGTTCAGTGCTTGCAATGGTTGAAGCTAAAGATGAACAAAGGAATGGTATGACGGTTGCATCAGATTTTGATTTATAGAAATTCAAATCATATCTAACACCATAGACTCTGGATGAGAATTGATCGATTGCTTGTCTAATATTTCTTAATGGTTGTGGGTTTGGAGCATCCAATGCTTTTTTATGCTCTTCATCTTTACCCATTAATCTATTACCCAATGCTTGATAAAATTCGGAATAACATTGAACATCTTTATTCTTATTATTTCTTGCCATTGCTGGTGTGATGATTGGTTGTGGTGATGCGGTATGTTCGTGTGAACAAAATCCTGAATCTGGTACAACTGGTACGATCGCATTACCAATTCTACGGCATAATACACAAAGGAATTCATTCTTTTCTGGATCGACATATTCAACACCTTCATTATTCTTTAACAATGACCAAGAGTATTCAGAGAAACAACTTTCATGAATTTGATGACCACAGAATGATAAATTAAGGTTTACTGATTCCTCAATGTTTCTAAAGATTTCTTGTTTACTAAATTTATTTGACCATGGTTTACCTGTGACTGGTTCAGTTGCTGCATCAAATTTAAGGAAAACATCATCGTTTGCTTCATCATCATCAAAGAAGAAATCATCGTCATCTCCAAATAAGTCATCTTCATCATCCCCATCAATATCACCCATATCATCTGAATCCTCATCATCACTACCACCATTATCATTTGGTTTTGGTGCTGTTGCTGTAGTAGTTGTTGTAGTTGTTGTTGTTGCTGGTGAAGTTGCTGTGGTGGTAGTTGTAGTTGGAGGAGTTGAATTTAATTGAAGAGTTACAGATGCTCTATTACGACCATTATCATGAACAGAGATTGGAACATTTGTTTGATTATTTAATTGGCTAAGAAGTTGATCAAAATTAATCTCTGAAAATGCTCTACCATTGTTATCTCTTGCTTGAATGTGTACTCTTGCGTTACCTTGTGATAATTGAGTTGTTAATTGGCTAATGATATTACGACTATTAACATTTCCTGTACCTGTTGGTATTCTTTCTAGAGCTCTCAATAAAGTTTGAGCTATATCATTGGTTGATGTTGCAGTGGTGTTATTAGTACTAGTAGTTCCTTGTTGAGTACTTGTACCGGCCAATCTACGTAAACGTGGCATACCGTCTTCTAAAATATATTCATCAGATCCTTCTTCATCACCAAAATCAAATTCATCATCTGAATCGTCGGAACCATTTAAATCTTCTAAATCCAAATCTGAATCTGAATCTGATCCTTCATCTTCTTCACCATCTTCATCTTCTTCACCATCTTCATCTTCCTCACCATGATGATGGTGGTGATGGTGACGAACTCCACCCAATTCACCCATCATCATATCATCATCTTCGGCGTCATCATCGTCATCATCATCATCATCACCACCTTCAATATCCATACCCATACCATCTTCGAAATCACCAAATCCACCCATGAAATCATTTGAATGTGAAACACGATTAAGGAAAGAGATAGCTTTATTTACTTCATCCTCACTATCATCCTCTCCATCATCCTCAACTGCCATACCACCCATATCAACATCACCCATATCATCACCATCCATTTCATCCATATCTGGATGAATATAATCTGTTAAACCATTAACACCACCATCATTACCATTATTTACAATTGGAATACCTCCAATATTGTTATTAATACTATTTACATTATTATTGTTATTATTATTATTATTATTATTATTGTTGTTAACATTATTATTATTATTATTATTATTATTATTATTATTTAAATTAATTATATTATCATTATTTGAAATTATAGTTTCTCTACCTTTTACACCTTGATAAAGTTCTTTCATTATTGCTTCAGTCATACGTTTCTTTCTTTCTTCAGGTGTTAATTTTGATAACATAATGATTGAAGATGGTTGAATGAAAGCAACTCTACCCATTGGACGATCCAATGAACCTGGTTCACGACAAAGTGCACAAGTTGTAATGGATTCATGACCATCAACAACCAATGCATTTGATTCTTTTTGTTTTTGTTTTTTATCTTTATGTGCTGCGCTAGCTGATGAACCTTTTGTGCTAGCATCTTCATAATCATCTTCGTAATCTTCATCATCTTCACCATCTTCAAATTTGAAAGCAGATTGTTGAGTTTTCATTTGAGCTAAAATCGCTGCTTGTCTAGCACGAGCTAAACGTTTCTTTTCTTCCTCTGGATCCTCTTTACGTGCAGATTGTGGTTGTTTCTTTGCTTTAATTGCAGCCCAATAATTTTCAATGGTTTGTTTACAATTGACATTATTCTCCATCAAGATGTTAATGATATTTTGAATTTGTTGTTTATGATCGGCATTGATTTGTTGAGAGGTTGTAAGTTTTACCAATAAAATGATCAAAGAGAATCTCTTTTGCTCTGAAACTGGAACATCGACAAAAGCATTCAAAAAGATATTCTTTTTAGATGGTAATTCAATCTCTGAATAATTCTTTGGAATTGAAGTTGGTGGAGTTGCAGAAGATGGTTTAACCAATGGTGTTTGTTTTGAAGGTGTTTGAACCACGATTGCAGAGCTGATAGCTTCAGCCTTCAACTCTGGATTGGCCAAAGTTTGATTGATACATAACTCCAAAGCGTGTAAACAATGGGTGAATATGGTATCAGTTGATTTTGCACCATCCACCAATTGGTTTTGTAAGATAGTGAAAACGATTTGATGTAAAGTCTTTGAGCAAAGTAATTGATCAATCTCTTCGAAACAAGGTGAAGTTTGATAATTTATATAGGTACCACGAGCGATATTTGACTTGGTTTTGGATTGAAATTCAGAGTATCTCTCTTCGGCAGTTTGTAAATCTTGAGTGTTGTAATGTGAAAAGTATGGATCAAACTCTGACCAACATTGCTCACGTAATTGATATTTACCTTGTTCGGTCTTTTGTGGTTGATGGTAGACTGAAATTTCCTTTAATATAGTTTCAAAGTTTTCATGATTAACCAATTTCTTCTTGATTGCTCTTGTCAATTGACTATGAGTATTATCACCTAAACATAATCTATGAATTAACTCCTTTCTAATTACTTGATCCTCTGTCATACCACACATTAATTTATTTGTTGAAAACATAATAACATTTTGTAAGAAATCCTCTGCTAAACCTTTTCTCTTTTGTAAATCTTCTTGAATCTTTTGTTTTTCTTTTCTAATTTTTTTCTCTTCTTTAGTTTCTTTTTTTGGTTCTGTAATTATACCATCAGTGGTGGTGGTAGTTGTTGCTGTGGTGGTAGTAGTAGTGGTAGTTTCACCAATTGTATCTAAAGTTGGAACTATAGTTGAAGAAGATTGAGAAGGAGTGGTTGGTACAGTACCAGCACTATTACGTAATGAAGTTTGTTTTGAAGGAGTTGAAGGTGGTTGTGATGAGGTGGTAGTAGGAGTGCCCTCAGTTGATTTATTTAATGAACCATTAAAAGGTTCAATTTCAAACCAATCTTCAAGATTATAGATATTGATAGCATGTTGAATGAATTGATTTGAACCCATAATTGCAGCACCGATTTGAATTAAGAAAATATCTAAATCGAAATACTTTTGATAATGTAAACTTTGATAAACGACAGTTTGTAATGTCATATCCTCTTCTCTACCATGTGATCTCCACATACCAGATTTAATTTCACCTAAAGAGGCAATGATCTTGAATGGATGATAAGTTGTACCTCTTGCATAATCTGAAATGCTAATCAATGAATCTGAACCAATGATTTGAGTAAACAATGATTTCAAACCACCATCATCTTTATACTGTTTTGCTAATTCAACATTATTTAAACATTTAAATAAAATAGCTGATACTAATCTATGTAATGGTAAATGGAATGAAAATCCTTCACGTTTTAAATGTAATGATAATAATTGTTTAATATTTGTTAAATAATGTGGTATTGATTGTTGTTGTTGTTGTTGTTGTTGTTGTTGTTGTTGTTGTTGTTGTTGTTGTTGTTGTGTAGTATTAGTAGTAGTAGTAGTTGTTGTTTTTAATTCTTTTGAATCAATTTCTTTTTCTTTTTCTTCTTTTTCTTTTTCTTCTTTTTCTTTTTCTTCTAATCTTTTTAATTTTTCAACTTGATAATTATTTCTATATTCTAACCAACCTAAAATCCATTTACCAAGATATTGAGTTGAGAATAATAAAATTTGATCCAATGATAATTTATCTTGTGATATTGAATTTACTATGGAGAAAATGGTATTACTAAAGGAGAAATCAACATTGAAAGCAGGTGACCAATCATCAGGGGAGGTGATCTTATATTTAACATTTGGATTCATACCTTGAGCGATTGCAATCATATTGATCCAAAGGGAAAGAAGATGTTTAGACTCAACGACACTCTTTGCAACGGGTTGATTACCAAGTATAAAAGAGATATCGGTACGTAATACTTGGGTGGCTAAAGGTGTTTCATGTAATTTTGTCAATTGTTTAAATTGTGGATAAAGGTAAGGATCTTTGAAACGTAATGATCTCTTTTTCTTTGACTTTGAATCTGATGATGATGGTGAAATGAATTCATCTCTAATATAAAAATGTTTACTAAAATACTCTGTGATAGTATCCATCACGATCTCAGCGGCGTTGGTTGACAATAGTAATGGACCCACTGCAGTCGATGAAAATATACTAAATGATGATAAAAGGATATGTTTCTTACATTCGATGATACATTTCTTGTAAATTGGTAACATCAATGATATGAACGACTCGATAAATTCCACTGAACCACGTAAAAACACACAAAAGTTGGCGATTGTCTCTTTCATTGAACGTGATACTGATTCGTGTAAATCTGGTGAATAGAACAATTGAATCAATGGTACTGCAAATGGTGATGGTGGTAATAAATTCGTGTTACCAATGTCTGTGTTACTAATGTATTTAATTACCACTACCTTTATAATGTCACCACGTTGTGCTAATTTCAATAACCATTCAATTAACATTTCAAACAATACCCTATTATTCTTATCATAAAACACATATATCCTTTTCAACATAAACTGTATTACAAAACTTAATGCCAATATAAATCTTTCTGGATACTTGTTAATATCTATCTTTTGTTCCTTATGTTTAATACAAAATCCATTTGGTCTAAATGCTGCTGGATCACCACAATCACAAAATCCACCTCCAACACTTTGTAATGCATCTTTTTTTTTAAAAAAAAAAAAAAAAAATTTAAAAAAAATTAGTATAAAATATTTTATATGGGGAAAAAAAAAATAAATAATAAATAAATTTAACTTACAATCATGACCTTCATGATCACCTTCTTTAAAACATGCAATACATAATGCACTTGTTGGGTCAAGTTGACAAGTTCTACATTTATAAGCAGAGTCACCGAAACTCCATTTAGTTTCACATGCTCCGAAATTTAAAAGTTTTTTATCAGTTAATTCTTTGAAAAATGTTTCTGGCTGATCGGTACCTGCAACAATTTTCAAACAAACGTCAAGAAATTCTTTATAATATCCTAATGATTCATCCTCTTTCCATATTTGTGTTAAATATTCAATGATAGAATTTGGATCACTATTTAGATATTCTAAATTTAAATTAAAATTCATTTATTATTGAATTTTTTATATTTATTTTTATTTATTTATTTATTATTTTATTATTTAAAATTGTTTAAAAAAAAAAAAAAACTAATTATTTATTATTATTATTATATTATTATTATTATTTTAATTTTTATTATTATTTGTGTTTTGAAAATAATGAATGTCGATTTTGCCGGTCAAAAAAAAAAAAAAAAAAATTTTGAAAAAAAAAGTAAAAAAAAAAAAAAAATAAAAAAAAATTAAAAAAAAAAAAATTAAAAAAAAAAAAAATTAAAAAAAAAATGTAAAAATTAATAAAAAAAAAAAAAAATAAAAATAAAAAAAAATAAAAAAAGTGTGCAAACGAAACTCATTCTCTACTATTTCTCAATGATTAAATTGCAATGAAAAAAAAAAACGAAATCCTGAACAATATATTTTTTTTATTTTTATTTTTTTTTTTAATTAATTTATATATTTTTATTTTTTTTTATTTTTATTTTTATTTTTTTTTTTTTGTTTTTTTTGTTTTTTTTTTTTTCCAAATTTGGAATTTTTAATTTCCAAGATTAAAATTTTGGAATTTTTAATTTTTAATTTCAGAGATTATTGGATGAAACAGGAACAACAACCTCTATTTGATTTATTATTTGGTGAAATAAGTGGTATTTTTTCATTTGTTTGAGGTGGTAATGGTGGAGTTTTAGTTGGAGTTGGTTGGACATTAATTTCAGTGTGTTGTTTAGTTGGTGTTTGTGTTTGTTGTGTTGGTGTTTGTTGTTGTTGTTGTTGTTGTTTAATTGGAGTTGAATTTACTTCGATTTCTTGTTGTTGTGGTTGTTTAACTGGAGTTGATGGTGGTGAATTAGATGATTGTTGTGGTGATGATGCAATTGTAATCGTTGAAGTTGAAACGACTTCTGGTTTTTCTTCTTGTTGTGGTGGTTGTTCTTGAACAACTGGTGAGGCAACTTCAACCTTAACTGGTTCTTCAACCTTAATTGGTTCTTCAACTTTAATTGGTTCTTCAACTTTAATTGGTTCTTCAACTTTAATTGGTTCTTCAACTTTAATTGGTTCTTCAACCTTAACTGGTTCTTCAACTTTAACTGGTTCTTCAACTTTAACTGGTTCTTCAACCTTAATTGGTTCTTCAACTTTAACATCTTCAACTGATTCTTCAGCTTTAGTTGGTTCTTCAGCTTTAACTTCTTCAACTTTAACATCTTCAACTTTAACATCTTCAACTGATTCTTCAACTTTGGTTGGTTCTTCAGGTTTAATTTCTTCAACTGGTTCTTCAACTTTGGTTGGTTCTTCGACTTTGACTTCTTCAATTGATTCTTCAACTTTAGTTGGTTCTTCAACTTTAACCTCTTCGATTGGTTCTTCAACTTTAGTTGGTTCTTCAACTTTAGTTGGTTCATCAACTTTAACTTCTTCAACTGGTTCTTGGACTGATTCTTCAGCTTCAACTTCTTCAACTGGTTCTTCAACTTTAACTTCCTCAACTGGTTCTTCAACTTTAACTTCTTCAACTGGTTCTTCAGTTTTAACTTCTTCAACTGGTTCTTCAGCTTTAACTTCTTCAACTGGTTCTTCAGCTTTAACTTCTTCAACTGGTTCTTCAACTTTAACTTCTTCTACTGGTTCTTCAGCTTTAACTTCTTCAACGTTAGTTGGTTCTTCTTCAACTTTAACTTCTTCGACCAATTCTTCAACTTTATTTGGTTCTTCAGCTTTAACTTGTTCAACTGATTCTTCAACTTTAGTTGGTTCATCAACTGGTTCATCAACTTTAGTTGATTCTTCATCAACCTTAACATCATGCTCTTCTTTGGTTTGTTCTTCAGTTTCAACTTTAACATCTTCAACTTTAGTTGGTTCTTCTTCTTCTTCTTCTTTTGGTTGTTGTTGTTGTTGTTGTTGTTGCTCAGTTTCTTGACTATTAGCAACAACTACATTAGTTTCCTCTTGTTCAACTTTATTTTCAGATTCTTTTTGTTTTTCAAAGTGTTGATCCCATGGAAGTGGAGTTTTATCTTTTGATTCTTCTTCAGAATCAGTATCATGTCTAATTACATCATCATACTCTTCTTCTTCTTCATCATCGTCATCATCATCATCATCATATTGTTGTTGATGTTGTTGTTGTTGTTGTTGTTGTTGTTGTTGTTGTTGTTGTTGTTGTTGTAATTGTCTTTGATATTCTTCTTCTTCTCTTTGTAATTGTAATTGTTGTTGTCTTTGATATTCTTGTTCTTGTTGCTTTTGTAATTGTTGTTGATATTGTAATTGTTGTTGATAATATTGAATTTGTCTTTCATCTTCATCATCTTCATCTTCATCATATTCTTCATCATCTTCATCATCTTCATCGAAATCATCATAACCATGGTCATATTCATCACCCTCTTCTTCATCCTCTTCATCATCATCATCATCTTCATCATCAGTTCTATATGCTTCATATGTGTGGAAAGTATCTTGCCCAAATGAAATTCTCTTTTTAGCTGGTGTTGAAATAACTTGTTCTTCCTCATCCTCTTCTTCTTCTTCTTCTTCTTGTTCATAAACTTCATTCTCATCAGTTGATCCTTCTTGATTTTGATTTTGTCTTTCTAATAATTCTTTTTGATGTTCTTCTAATTTCTTTTGATAATCACTATCATATACCTCAATATTATCATCATCTTGTTCAATTTCACCTTCATCCCTTTCTTCTTTTACTTGTTGTTGTTGTTGTTGTTCTTGTTGTTCTTGTTGCTCTTGTCCATTTATAGTTGATGAATTATAATTTGAATTTGATTCTAAAGTTACATTACTATTACTATTATCTGAATATGGTCTTGGGAATGAATCATTATCATCATCGTCATCATCGTCATCATCATCATCATCATAAATATTATTATTATTATTACTATATTGAAGTGGTAAATTATTAATTTTTGGAGCGCCTCCATTTTGTTTATTATTACCATTTGTTGTTGAAATTTTTTGTTGTTGTTCAAAATCACGAATTTCTGGATAAACTATATTTGAATCTAAAGTAGTTTTAATTTGTTTTAAAGTTTGGGAAATCTCTTTGAATGAAGGTCTATTATTTGGATCAACTGAACAACAATTAAATGTTAAATCAATTAAACTCTCTGGACAATCAGTTGGTATCAATTGATTTCTAACGATATCTTCTGCTAATCCAAATGATGCATCTCTCATATAAGGTGCTGGTTTAACTCTACTTATAATCTCTAATAAAACAATACCAAATGAAAAGATATCTGATCTCTCATCATAATCTAATCCAGTTATCATCTCTGGTGACATCCAATTATCAGTACCACAAATTGTCATTGACTTATTATTATCTTCTTCAACGATTCTTGCAAAACTATAAAAAAAACAAAAAAAAAAAAAAAAAAAATTAATAATATGAAAAATAAATAACAACTATTATAATTATAATTATGTATCTTACCCAAAATCACAAACTTTAATCTTCCAATTTTTATCAACTAATAAATTTGTAGATTTTAAATCTCTATGAACAATTGATTTTGAATGAAGATATGACATTGCTAAAGAGACATCAAGAGCGATGTTTGCTCTTAAAAACCATGGTAAATCAATTGATTGATTCTTTAAATAATATTGTAAATCACCACCTGTGTAATAATTTATAAAATAAAAATAATTATTAGTTTTATTATATATATTTTTTATTTATTTTTATATATTTATATATTTACCTTCGATTAATTCAGTAACAATGAAAAGAATACCATTATTTTCAGAGATACCAACAAATTGAATTACATTTGGATGAGTGAATAATTTAATAGTTTCAATTTCACGATTTAAAAATTTCTCTAAATCAACACGATTTGGATCATCAGGTAAAATATGAATTTTCTTAATTGCAACTGGTGCACCTAAATATTCACCTTTGAAAACCTTTTTTTTATAAAAAAAAAAAAAAAAAAATCCCCGATTATAAGTAAACTAATAATAAAAAAAAAAAAATAAATAAATCATAAACTAACTTACTTTTCCAAAACCACCTGAACCAATTTCAGAAATAAAATCTAAATCTTCATATTTTATACTCCATGCTCTATCGAATGATGGGACTGATGTATCAACTGATCCCATTTTAAATTATTATTTAATATGTATATTACAATTATTATTATTATTATTGTGTTTTTTATTATTATTTTTGATGAGCGTGTATTTTGTGTGTAAATTAGTGTGAGTGTGTGTATTTGAGATATTTGAATAAAAAAAATAAATAAATAAATAAATAAAATTTAAGACTTTATATATAAAATAAAAATAAATTCAAATAAATAAAAAGTTTTTTTTTTTTTTTTTTTTTTTTTTTTTTTTTATATAATACAATGGCTTTATCTATTTTTGATAATCGTTTTATGTTTTTTATTTTTTATTTTTTTTATTTTTTTTTATTTTTTGTGTGAGAGCTAAAAAAAAAAAAAAAAAAAAAAAAAAAAAAAAAAAAAAAAAATTCAAAAAAAAAAAAAAATTAAAATCAAAAAAAAATATCTTTTTTTTTTTTTTTTTTTTATTTTTTATTTTTTTTTATTTTTTTTTATTTTTTTTATTTTTATTTTCAGTTAAATTTTGGACCCTTATTTTTTTTTTGATCATTTATAATATTATTTTTTAGATATGTCAAAAAAAAAAAAAAAAAATAAAACAAAAAAAAAATTTAATATGATTTTATTTTTTCCTTTTTTTCTTTTTGTTTTTAACAATAATTTAATTTTATTTATTTTTAATATCAATAAAAAAAGATAAATATAATATTCAAAAATACACAAAATGATATTAAATATAAAAAAAAAAAAAAATGAATGTAATCATTCTGTTTTTTCTTATTTTTTATTTTTTAATCAAAAATTTTATTTTTAGAATTTAATTATTTATCATCCATATTTTTTGTAATTATTTTTTTTATTTTAAAGGACAATTAAAAAAAAAAACCCAAATTGATTTAATTAAATTATTTTATTTTTTTAAATTGTATAAATTTCTTATTTTAATTTTTTATTACTTTTTTATTTTTTTTATGCCTAAAATAAAATATTCGGACCTTAAGTTTTTATTTTTTTATTCTTTTTATTGTATTTTTTTTATTCTTTTTTTTTTTTTTCAGTAATTTGTTTTATTTTTACTATTATTATTATTTATTATTATTATTTTTATTATAAATAAATTTTTTTTTAAAAAAAAAAAAAAAATTAATTTTATATATTATTATTATTTATTTAAATATTTTTTTATTTTTTTATTATTTTTTTAACAACTATTTAAAGTTATTGATTTACCATATTTTTTTAATAAATATAAATCAACACCATTTGTCCAACCAAAACCATTTTGAACAACATATTCACCACCACCACCAGGTACACCAATATAGTTTGCATTATATTTTTCAAACATCATACCACCTTCAGATTCCAAAGTTGAATTCCAACCACAAAAGTTTGTAGTGATCCAACGATCAATTAAATTTTTACCAATCATATTTGAAAATGTAGTATTTGGAGTCATAATTGATTCAATGATCCAATATTGAAGTGGTGGCCAAACGTTTAAACCATCCCATTGTAAACTTTGGGCAGAGATAAGTGAAGTAGGGACACCACCTGGATAGGCTATTAAAACATTTGCCAAACTCTTAAAGATGAGATCAATCTCTTGGTTATCCATATCGATTGAGGATTGAATGTCGGCAAACAATGGTAAAATATTTGAAGTATACCAAGCCTCATTGTTTGTGCTAGTTTTCAAGTTATAATCATTCCATTGGTAAGTATCCTCATTGAAAAACACTTGTTGCATTGCATCCACTCTTGACTCGGATTGAGCTTGGTAATAGACTGCCATTGAATTGTTGCCAAGTGTTCTATGGAATGATGAAAGAATCTTTTCATTTAAATAAAGTATGGAATTTAAATCCACAGGTACTACATCAACGGTTTGGATGGTTGTTAAATTGGTATTGTCAGATGGACTCATCCAACGACTTGAGAAATCCCAACCACTCTCTGCACCACTGGCAATTGAACTATAGAAATAATCCTTTTCTTCAACACTTGAAAATGACTGAGCGTCGGTGAAATCCTCATAATAGGATTCTGGACGTGGTGAATTGTTGCTTACATTATAAAGATTCAAAATCACACTTTCGCCAGTTTCCCCATTGGTCAACTCTGTTGTACGATGGGTCATCCACCATTGGTATTCTTGGTCTAAAATTGGTAATATCTCTTGAAGGAATTCAATATCACTACCATTGGTTGCTTCAAAATATTTATTCACCATTTGGGTGAAAAGTGGTGGTTGACTTCTATTTAAGTAATAGATTCTACCACCATTTGGAATGAACCCAAATTCAGTTATCATATCACCGAAATTTCTTAACATGCCTTTGGCAGTTGTAGTCATATCAGATACTAATAAACCTTGAATGATCCAATAACTATCCCAATAGTAGAACTCACGGAATCTTGAACCTGCAATTACGAATGGATTATTCACAGGTATTGAACTATAGCAACCGTCACACAATCCACTGGTGTTGAATACTCTGGTTAATTCCAGCCATTTGCCATGGATGCTTCTTGCGAAATCCACTAAATTCGGATCAGTGATTTCATCTAAAAAACTTGGATTTGGCACCCAATCTACTGGTGTAACCGGCTCAACTTCGTACCCTGCTGGGTAGAAATTTTCACTGAGGAATGCTGCCAACTCCTCTTTATTTGGTCCACCATTTTTACTGGTGTTCAATAAAAGTTGGTTGAACAATTCATTAACATTCTCTATTGATGTTCTCATTGGCATATCGACAAATGTCTTTGAATCATTAAATACTTGTGTCAATTGTATTGTTTTTAATAATGTACCATTACAATAAATTGGATGTTGACATCCTCCTGTACCTCCTCCACCTACTGATAAAAATTTACTAACA